>NC_083344.1:42804570-42987070 GCF_019175385.1 Lycium barbarum | reverse complement strand
TGTAAGGCATCAACAATAATGATACGTCAATGAAATAAGGAGGCATCAAATGAGGAGCAACTTGTAACTGACTATCAATTATAAAAGAAATAATGCAAGTTGGCTTACTCCATAATCATCATCATATCATGTACGCATATATGTATGAGCTGCCCGACCATATAGGTATGGTGTGATAATCATTAGCCCGCATCCGGGGTACCATCTCATGCCGCCCACTAGTCGTGTCTGCCCATGCCATCTAGACATGGTGTATACGCTGCCCGCTTTAGCGGTGTCTGCCCGGCAATATAGGCGCGGTGTGATATCATCAGGTACATCTCATAGACTTATCATAATGCATGCATGGAAACTCAAAGACAACTACACTTTATCAGGGTGACATAAGGTCGTGAACCCCCGATTCCATTATGGAGCATTCATAAGTATTCTGCCTCACCTTGAGGAAATTAGCATATAAGGTGATTGTATACAATAAACAACATCAATGGATCGTAGTTAACATGATTGGCTTTGTAGAAACATCATGTTCATGAACTCTAGAATCTTTGGACTTAATCTCATCATCATCATGTTCATAATATCTCTTATTTTTAACTCATATGGCTATTCATGAACATAGGCTCTTAGTTTTCCGGAATGAGGAAATTCATGGAGAAGGAGGGAAAATCAAGCCATAACATTCATGCCTTAGAAAGAAAGGACTAGCCTCACATACCTTTTCCTTTAGCTATTCTACCGCTCGATCGTTCTCCTTCAATGCTCACGTCCTTACCTTCAAGGGAGCTCGTATTAATATTAGCTTAAACGATTATAAAAACGTGCTTACTAAAGCTAGAGAAAATTGGGCGGCATTTCCTTTGTTTATACAAGTTTTCTCATTTTACATATCAACTCCCAAACGTCAATAATAGCATTCATAATATCATCATCAATAACTTTTGGTCAAATTCATCATTATCCAATCCTCACAATTTCCTCTCAAGGTCATCCATAATCATGATCATAATACAACATTACATTCATTCTCATCTAATGTTTCTCTCATGCTCTTAACATCATTCATAACATAATTACAATCACAGCATCTCAATATTCTGATTCACTCCAAACTATTACTCAAAAATGGCACTATTCTTACATTCATGACCCATTTCTATATCCTTCTACAATCCAAGTGTTTCAACTTTTCAATACTTTAAACAACATGGAAATGCCATAAAACTTTCCTTTGATAGTGTGGGAATGAGTTTTAAGTTGAAATACTTCACTTGAGTAAAACGCTAGTTCCACTTCCCATGAGATTTCTTTCCTTAGATGAACCCTAGTGAGTTTCTTGCACTTGTTTCTCTTCATTTGATGAAGTTGATCCTTAGTTTAACTTAGTTTCTTATAGATAAAGAGTGTGGAAGGTTCTAGAGAGCTCTTAAGTCATGGAGAGAAAGAATGAAATGAATTAAATGAACTTGGGGTGTTCTTATATAAATTAAAAATCTGTCCCGACATCATTATACGGGCACTTATACAGTCCGTATAAGTGACAGTGAAATCGCTTTAGCAACCATCCCTTTCTGTGTCAATTATACGGCACATTATACGATCCGTATAAGTGACCGTGAAATCACCCCATCAATATCTCGCTTCTGTGACCATTATACGGCACATTATACGATCCGTATAATTTTATGCGGTCCGTATAAGTGACCGTATAATCCCATCAATGAGCGACCTTCACTGAGACGATTCTGTGGACCACTATACGGACCGTATAACATTATACGGACTGTATAATTGGTCGTATAATCTATCTTTCCTCTGATTTTGTTCTCTTCACTTCATTTGACCTCAAATCCTTATGGAACCTTCTTAGCACTTGTTTAACACTTCATTAACAATCTAAAGGACGTTACAGCTCTTGTCCAAAACATCATTAAGTCAATATTAATTCGATACTCATAAATTATGCCCGACACACAACATATACCTTGCTTTCCTTAACAGCTTTCGTTTCCTACCTCAAACGTCTTTGAAATCTCATTTAGAGTCATCAAATGTTATTTCTTACTTATTAAAACATCGTATACGTCGTGCCCCTCGTTAGTCTATTTACTGTATGTTAACGGAAAAATTCTGGGGTGTAACATTTTTCCCTCCTTTTGGAACATTCCTCCTCGAATGTTAAGCACTTGGGAATTCTACGAAAATTTCGCCAGAGTTTCCCCTGCAATATTGCACTACCATCCTGTCACAACAGCCCATAATAATATTGCCTCACAGGGCCACAACACAATAGCAGTATAAGTTGGCCACACGCGACCCATATGCATAAAAGGAAACATACATACCTCATAATCTCGATGTTTCATCGTGGATCTCTTCTGGGGGCTGAAGTAAGTGCGGGTATTTGGATTTCATACTCTCTTCGGCTTCCCAAGTCATTTCTTCCCAGTTGTTATTTCGCCATAAGACTTTAACTGAGGTCACTTCCTTATTTCGAAGTCTGTGTACTTGCCTGTCTAATATGGCAATGGGCACTTCTTCATAGACTAGCTTTTGTGTCACTTGAACATCATCTATTAGGACAATCCTCGTACGATCTCCAACACACTTGCGGAGCATTGAGACATGGAAAACTGGATGGACTGATTCAAGTTCTGGAGGCAAGTCCAATTCATAGGCTACTTGACCCACCTTGCGGATAATCTCATAGGGTCCAATGTATCGAGGACTTAATTTTTCTTTTCTTACCAAATCTCATCACTCCTTTCATTGGTGACACCTTTAAAAATACCCAATCGTCAACTTGAAATTCTATCTCGCCGGCGGTTGTCCGCATAAGATTTTTGGCGACTTTGGGCTATCAACAATCGATCTCCAATCACCTTGACTATTTCTACTGCTTGTTGAATCAACTCAAGGCCTATTAGTTGTACTTCTCCTATTTCAAACCATCCAATTAGGGATCTGCACTTCCTTCCATATGGAGCTTCATACGGATCCATTTGGATACTGGAATGGTAGCTATTGTTGTTTGCAAACTCGATTAGAGGTAAGTGGTCATCCCAACTACCACAAAAATCTAGAACACATGCTCGTAGCATATCTTCCAAGGTCTGAATAGTACGTTCGGTTTTCCCATCAGTCTGTGGATGAAATGTCGTGCTAAGCTTTACTTGAGTACCTAGACCTTCTTGAAAAGATTTCCAGAACTTGGCTGTAAATTGCGCTCCTCTATCTGTGATAATAGATATCAGAATACCATGGAGTCGCACAATCTCCTTGAGATACAACTTTGGATAATCTTCTGCTGAGTATGTGGTTCTAACAGGAAGAAAATGAGCTGCTTTAGTCAATCTATCCACAATCACCCATATAGAATCATACTTGCTTCGGGAGCGAGGTAACCTCACAATAAAATCCATGTTGATCACTTCCCGTTTCCAAGTAGGGATTTCCATTACTTGCAATAATCCTCCTAGCTTTTGATGTTCGATTTTCACTTGCTGGCGGTTTGGACATTGAGTTACAAATTCTGATATGTCTCTCTTCATGCCATCCCACCAATATATCAACTTGAGATCATGATACATCTTCGTCGCACTTGGGTGAATAGAATACCGAGAATAATGAGCTTCTTCGAGGATTCGATGACGTAATTCTGCAACATTCGGAACACATAGCCTGCCTCGGTATCTAAGAATTCCATCCATAGAAGTTTCAAATGGATACTTCTCTTTTCCATGAAGTGTCTCTCTATAATGGCTCAGCTGAGGTCTTCATATTGACGCTCTTTTACTTCCATATTCAGGGACGAAACTGTGGGATTATTAATGCCAATTCTTGCACTACTTGAATCAATTAGACATACTCCAAGATTAGCTAGTTGGTGGAGCTCATGAATTAATTCTTTCTTCTCCGAAGGAACTTCACATAGGCTGCCCATCGATCGGCGGCTAAGCGCATCAGCTACTACATTTGCCTTTCCGGGGTGGTATAAAATGCTCACATCATAATCTTTCAATAATTCTAACCACCTCCTCTGTCGCAGATTCAACCCCTTCTGTTTGAAATGTATTGAAGACTCTTGTGATCTATATAGATATCAACATGCACACCATACAAGTAATGTCTCCACATCTTTAATGCATAAATAACTGCAGCCAATTCGAGATCATGAGTTGGGTAGTTATTTTCATGTTTCCGCAGCTGCCTTGAAGCATAAGCAATGACTTTACCGTGCTGCATCAATGCGCATCCTAACCCAACACCGGAAGTATCACAATATACAACATAACCATCTGGACCTTCTGGGAGTGTCAAGACTGGGGCTGAGGTTAATCTGTCCTTCAACTTTTGGAAGCTGCGTTCACAAGCATCATTCCACTGAAACTTAGCTGACTTTTGTGTTAGCTTCGTCAATGGGGCTGAAATAGAGGAAAATCCTTCTACGAACCTTCTATAGTAACCTACCAATCCCAGAAAACTACGGATTTCTGTAGGAATCGTAGGCCTTGGCCAAGTCTTCAAGGCTTCAATTTTCTGAGTATCAACTCAAATGCCATCATCTAAAATAACATGACCCAAAAATGTCACAGAATTCAGCCAAAACTCACACTTTGAAAATTTTGCATACAATTCTCGAGTTCGAAGGATTCCAAGAACAATACGTAAATGATCTGCATGTTCTGATTCTGTGCGAGAATATACCAGAATATCGTCAATAAACACTATTATGAATAAATCCAAGAGAGGCCTGAATACGTTATTCATCAAATTCATGAACACTGCCGGAGCATTAGTTAGCCTAAACGACATCACCCAGAATTCATAATGGCTATATCTCGTTCTGAAAGCTGTTTTAGGAATATCTTCTTCTTTAACTCTCGCTTGGTGATAACCTGACCTGAAGTCTATTTTAGAAAACCACTTGGCACCCTGTAGTTGATCAAATAAATCATCAATTCTCAGAAGAGGATATTTGTTCTTTATCGTCACCTTATTCAACTGCCTATAATCGATACACATTCGTAGGGAACCATCTTTCTTTCTCACGAATAGGACTGGTGCTCCCCACGGTGATGAACTGGGTCTAATAAAACCCTTCTGAAGCAAATATTTCAACTGTGCCTTTAGCTCTTTCAATTCTGCTGGAGCCATTCGGTAAAGAGGAATAGAAATAGGCTTGATGTCCAGTAGCACATCAATAGCAAAATCAATGTCTCTTTCCGGGGGAAGGCCTGGAAGTTCATCTGGAAATACATCCGGAAATTCATTCACTACCGGAATGCATTGGAAGGTTGTCGACTTTGCTTCGGTATCATGAACTCGGGCTAAGTGATAAATATAGCCTTTTGCTATCATCTTTCTTTCCTTAAGGTAGGAAATAAACCTACCCTTTGGAGATGCTGTATTACCCTTCCATTCAAGCACGGGTTCTTCTGGAAATTGAAATCGAACTACTTTCATTCGGCAATCAACATTAGCATAACATAAGGCCAACCAATCCATACTCATAATCACATCGAAATCTAACATCTCCAGCTCAACTAAATCAGCTTTAGTCTGGTGGTCGCATATCACAATTACACAATTTTTATACACTTGTTTAGCTATCACGGGATCACCAACCGGAGTAGATACCTCAAAAGGTTTAATTGGCTCAGGTTTCACCCCAATACGACCAGCAACATACGGAGTAATATAAGATAGGGTAGAACCCGGATCTATCAATGCATACACATCATGGGAAAATACGGATAATATACCTGTAACCACATCCGGGGAGGACTCAAGATCTTGTCGTCCGGCCAAAGTATACATACGGGGCTGAGTGGCACCTGAAGTAGATGCTCCCCCTCTGCCTCTACCTCGACCTGCTGGAATCTGGGGAGTATGCCCTATCGGGCGCACTGAAGAAGAACCAGCCGCTGATCCTGTGGGCTGGCCCCCAACTCTACCACTCATGGACAAGCAATCTCGCATCATGTGCCCAACCTGACCACAGGCATAGCAAGCATTTGAACCTTGGCGACACTGTCCAGAATGTAGTCTACCGCACTGGCTGCATCGCGGTACTGGGGGTCTCCTCTGGCTATAATCTCCCCCAAACTGAGAATCTGAGGCCCTCGAACTCTGACCCTGTCCTGAACAAAAGGAGCGATCAAATCTCCTACCTGCAAATCTTGGAGGCGCACTAGTCACTGACTGGCCTGAGTGTCTAGGATATGTCTGCCTCGATCCCCTTCTATAATCACTACCTAACCCCATAGATCTGGCCCTCTTGCTTTTTCCTCTATCACTATCACGATCACCCCTTTGCAGCTATTGTTGTCCCTCTAAATTTTGGGCATGGGCTTGAATGCGGTAAATATCCATCCCATCTTGCAACGAAGCCATCAAACAATCCTTAAATAAATGTGGCCCTAAGCCACTCACAAACCTGTGTACCCTATCTCCCATGTCGGCCACCATAGTCGGGGCATATCTAGCCAATGAATTAAACTGAAGGCTATACTCCCAGGCACTCATATTTCCTTATTTTAAATTTAAAAATCTATCCGCTCTAGCTCGGTGTACCTCGGGTGGCAAATAGTGGCGGATGAAGGCATCTACAAATTCTTGCCAAACGGGAGGAGGCGCATTCCCTTTTCTTGATGAGATCCAATTATTGTACCATAATACCACCACATCTCAGAGTCTATAAGATGCCAACTCCACAGATCCAGTTTCGGAGGCATGAATAATCTTCAATGTTCTCAACATTTCATCAATGAAACTTTGCGGGTCTTCATTCGGCTTTGACCCGAAAAACTCCAGAGGATTCAAACTCATGAAATCACGGGCTCTGGTACTAGCCGCCCGATCACTTGGACCCGCATTCTGCCGCTGTGCCTGGGTGGCAACTAACTGCATCAATAGATGAATAGCCTCGGTCACTTGTTGATCCGAAGCAGCCGGTGGAGGAACTGGAGCCATAGGAGCTGGAGCTGATGCCCCTTCCTGTTCTTCGATAAAAGGCGGAGTGGGAGAAGTATTACATGGAACCTCATTATGTGATTCACCCTCTTCTACATTCATTGGCGGCTCTCTTTCTACCCGCCTTTTCATCGTAGTCTTGCCCTTCTGGGCGGCTGTAGCTTTTCCCTTTGGCGGCATTTCTGAAATCATAGCACACTATTAAGGAGGAAATAATCTTATAACACAGATCTATCGCACGATCTCTTAAGATGAAATATGGTCATTTTTCCTAAATGCCCTATAGCCTCCTGTTTATTAGTGTGGCATGCAACACACCATAAACAAGACTCTACTAGACACGGCTCGTAGACACTTCCTAGGACTAAACTGCTCTGATTCCACTTTTGTCACAACCTGACTAGGGGCCATGACGGGTACCCGGGGCTAACCACCAAGCACCACTCATTCTATTACTCATCATACTCATTATACGTTTCTTCATTATTCTTGTGCTCATAATCATAGGAAAAACCATTTTCATTTGAAACATAATTATCTTTATATACATAAGTTCTTCGGCTATCAAAATAATATATATACAATAAGGACATCGTGAGACCATACTACCCACACATACGTATCTACGAGCCTCTACTAGAGTACTAGACATATGGACGGGACGGGACACCGCCGTGCCCAAATATGTACACAAAATAATAAATCAAATAGCACCTCCGGAATAATGGAGTGCTCCTGTAAATCTGCTGATAGCTCCTATGGATCTGCACCGTATCCCTGTCTACCTGTGGGCATGAACACAGCGTCCAAGTAGAAAGGACGTCAGTACAAACATTGTACTGAGTATGTAAGGCATCAACAATAATGATACGTCAATGAAATAAGGAGGCATCAAATGAGGAGCGACTTGTAACTGACTTTCAATTATAAAAGAAATAATGCATGCTGGCTTACTCCATAATCATCATCATATCATGTACGCATATATGTATGAGTTGCCCGACCATATAGGTATGGTGTGATAATCATTAGCCCGCGTCCAGGCCTCCCGCGTCAGGGGTACCGTCTCATGCCGCCCACTAGTGGTGTCTGCCCATGCCATCTAGACATGGTGTATACGCTGCCCTCTTTAGCGGTGTCTGCCCGACCATATAGGCTCGGTGTGATATCATCAGGTACATCTCATAAACTTATCATACTATTATCATAATGAATGCCTGGAAACTCAAAGACAACTACACTTTATCGGGGTGACATAAGGTCGTGAACCCCTGATTCCGTTATAGAGCATTCATAAGCATTCTGCCTCACCTTGAGGGAATTAGCATATAAGGTGAGTGTATACAATAAACAACATCAATGGATCGTAGTTAACATCATAGTTAACATCATTAGCTTTGTAGAAACATCATGTTTGTGAACTCTAGAATCTTTGGACTTAAGCTCATCATCATCATGTTCATAATATCTCTTATTTTTAACTCATATGGCTATTCATGAACATAGACTCTTAGTTTTCCAGAATGCAGGAAATGCATTGAGAAGGAGGGAAAATCAAGCCATAAAATTCATGCCTTAGAAAGAAAGGACTAGCTTCACATACCTTTTCCTTTAGCTATTCTACCGCTCGATCATTCTCCTTCAATGCTCACGTCCTTACCTTCAAGGGAGTTCGTATTAATATTAGCTTAAACGGTTATAAGAACGTGCTTACTAAAGCGATAGAAAATTGGGCGGAATTTCCTTTGTTTATACAACTTTCCTCATTTTACATATCAACACCCAAACGTCAATAATAGCATTCATAATATCATCATCAACAACTTTTGGTAAAATTCATCATTATCCAATCCCCACAATTTCCTCTCAAGGTCATCCATAATAATGATCATAATACAACATTACATTCATTCTCATCTAATGTTTCTCTCATGCTCTTAAAATCATTCATAACATAATTACAATTACAGCATCTCAATATTCATGATTCACTCCAAACTATTACTAAAAAATGGCACTATTCTTACATTCATGACCCATTTCTATATCATTCTACAATCCAAGTGTTTCAACTTTTCAATACTTTAAACAACATGGAAATGTCATAAAACTTACCTTTGATAGTGTGGGAATGAGCTTTAAGTGGAAATACTTCAATTGAGTAAAACCCTAGTTCCACTTCCCATGAGATTTCTTTCCTTAGATGAACCCTAGTGAGTTTCTTGCATTTGTTTCTCTTCATTTGATGAAGTTTATCCTTAGTTTAACTTAGATTCTTATAGATGAAGAGTGTGGAACGTTCTAGAGAGCTCTTGAGTCCTGGAGAGAAAGAATGAACTGAATTAAATGAACTTGGGGTGTTCTTTTATAAATTAAAAATCTGTCCCGACATCATTATACGGGCACTTATACGGTCCGTATAAGTGACCGTGAAATCGCTTCAGCAACCATCCCTTTCTGTGTCAATTATACGGTCCGTATAAGTGAGCGTGAAATCACCCCATCAACATCTCGCTTCTGTGACCATTATACGGCACATTATACGGTCCATATAATTTTATACGGTCTGCATAAGTGACCGTATAATCCCATCAGTGAGGGACCTTCACTGAGACGATTCTGCGGACCATTATACGGACCGTATAATTGGTCGTATAATCTATCGTTTCTCCAATTTTGTTCTCTTCACTTCGTTTGACCTCAAATCCTTATGGAACCTTCTTAACACTTGTTTAACACTTCATTAACAATCTAAGGGATGTTACAACTCCTCTCCAAAATATCATTAAGTCATCATTAATTTGATACTCGTAAATTCTGCCCGACACACAACATATACCTTGCTTTCCTTAACAACTTTCGTCTCCTACCTCAAACGTCTTTGAAATCTCATTTACAATCATCAAATGTTATTTCTTACTTATTAAAACATTGTATACGTCGTGCCCCTCGTTAGTCTATTTACTGTATGTTAACGGAAAATTTTCGGGGTGTAACAAGGGTATTAGTATATCTAATACATAATTTATATGTGAAAACTTATCCTCTAAAAAAGGAAATGTTGAATGAATTGATCGTAAATTATGAGATTTGAAAATCTTTTTGCCTTTGATAGAAGATATTAATCGTAAAGAAAACGGAATTTCCACAATAAATACAAATCCCTCTGATATTATTTGAGAATACAAACTCTTGTTGCACCCCAAAAATGGATTTTTGTTAGAATCATTAGTAGAAACAAGAAAATGATTCTGTTGATACATTCGAGTAATTAAAAGTTTCACAATTAGGAAACTAAATTTATTGTTATAACCTGGGTTTTCCAAAAAAATCGACCTATTTCTATTTAAACCATGATCATGAGCAAGTGCATAAATATACTCCTGAAAGATAAGTGGATATAGGAAGTTGTGTTGTTGCGAGCTATCTGGCTGTAAATATCTTTGGATTTCTTCCATTTGAAATTTGATTTGAACCAAAGATGGATGATTTTGAGGGTTATCAAATGATACATAGTGCCATACAGTTAAAACAAAATATTATAGTAAGAATAGAATAGATACCTTGGATACAGGTAAACTTCTCAACGGATTCTCTATCATCTATTTTTTTTTGTTTCATTTAATTGGTCTATGTTATAGTGTTATAGGATAATAAGATGGTTAGAAATCCTTTATTTTTTCAACCTAATCGCTCTTTTGACTTCGGAAAAAACTTTCTTTATCAATATACTATTTCTTCTACACACACATCTCCATAATAGAAAATGGTAATAGTTAGGATTCATTAAAAAAATCGAGAATCCACTCTTGGGACAAGAAACCCTTCCCATTAGGCACTAATAAATTTTTAACGTCTAATTAGTTCGGGAATCATTCAAATTATGAACAAAAGATCGTCGCTTTTTCTTTCCCTATAATTTAATTGAAGTTGCAGCCCTATCAATTTATTCATTCGACCCAATTTTATTTTGTTCTGTTCCAAGAATTCTAACACGGTTTTATACCCACCTAGGAACAATGAATTTTTTTCAGAACTTTCCGTTGATACGACATGCTATTTTCACCATTCATTCCCTTTCAGGATCAGTCGTGGTCTTCCAAACTTTACCGAGAGTATGGACGAATCCCTATCCATCTTATTCTTCTGTGTAAGTAAAGACTAGCAGGGCATTCTCTTGCATCAATTCCTCTCTCACTCACGATGAAAGCTAAGAGCTTGCTCGAAGACAGCCCACTTCATCCATATGTGTAAAAGACACTAGCCGCATTTAAAAGCCGAATACTCTACCGTTGAGTTAGCAACCCGAAGAAAATATCGAAAACATTGTGTAGATCCAATCCGAAGAAAAACAAATAAACAGATTAGACAAGACAACCAAAAACCATTGAAAGAAGAAATCTAAAAAAATACATTCACACTTTCTAATTAATTTAAAACATAAAATAAAACTAAATAGGTCCACTTCATTTATCACAATGAATTATATTTGTTCGATACACTATTGTCAAAATAAATATTGAATATTGAAAAAAAAAAGCAATTTCAATTGAAAACAATAAAAAATATTTTAAAAAAGGACTTGTGTTAGATTGGCACTACAAATCTAATCCAAATAAAATAGATACAAAAAAGTATAGATGGGAGAATAAATAAAGACCAAGTGGAAAACAAAACTACAATTTACTTAGATTTATTGAATCCATAATGGATTCAATCAAGTTAAGTGAGATAAGCAAACTTGATATCTTTCTTCGTTCTAGTAGAGTTCAAAAACCACCCAATTGAAGGAAATGCCCGAATTTTAGATTTTGAAGATCAATAAAATAAGAGGTTTTGTCGTTATAGAACATGGAATTCAATGGAAGCAATGAGAAATAAATACAAATAGAAAAGGAAAGGGAGGAAATACAAAAAACAATAGAAGAGAAAAGTCATACAAAGTTACATACAAATCACTACCCCCTTTTTTGTATTTCCTTAATTTATTTCCTTAATTGAATTTCGGTTGATTAGGATGAAGTTCCTTAAAAACTTCCGCCTTCTTTAAAATATCCTGAATAGTTCCTGTAGGTTGAGCCCCTTTTTCAAGGAAATATAAAATAACAGGAACATTTAAATAAGTTTGATTCGTTATCGGATCATAAAAACCCACTTTACGAAGATCATTTCCTTCACTTCGGGATCAAACATCAACTGCAACGATTCGATAGACGGCTCATTGGGATAGATGTAGATGAACAACACCCCCCTTAGAAATGTATAGGAAGCTTTCTCCTCGTACGGCTCGAGAAAAAATGATTGATTCGAGGTTTTGTCACTGTATGGAATTCTATCTAAGAAATGACAACTGGGTCCATAAAATGATCAAATCAATTAAAGATGTTAGTCTTTTTTTTCTTCTTTCTTCCTGAAAATGAAAAAGAAACCATTCGTTCTCTCATAACTCAAGTTGGATAACTTTCAAACAGTTCAAAGAAAAATCTTTCGGCAATTTCATTTATTGAGCGGTATTTCCTCCTTTTTTGTTTGTCTCGTTTAAAATAGATTTGGATTATTCAGTCTGATCCAGTTATTAAGACAATTAAAAAGGTGTTTCCTTGTTCTGGGATCCTTTATCTTTCTTTTATTTTTAATCATTGGGTTTAGACATTACTTCGGTGCTTTTTAATCCTTTCAAAATGGCAACAACATACCAACTTCAACTCCAACTCTTAAGCTCAACAACTTCAAGGGAACCCTAGGAACAACTTTCTTTCACTAGCTCGGGTTCACGGGGCTCGGATCTTGCTAAAACTTCTCTAATTTAATGGAAAAATGTTGAAAGGAAATATGATAGGGTTTTCTCTATTAGGGGAGTGAAATATGAGGAATAAAATCATGAGGGGTATATATATATAAGTGGAACCCAAAAGATTCCAGTGATGTGGGTTGACGAGAGGGTCGACGGCTCGACAACGTGTCGACGACGGTCGACTAGCTCCGTCAATCTGCCACTTGAAAATTCAGAGGCTGCGGCATGTCGACAGCGGGGAACGATGCCTCATCAACATGTCGACGGCCCGTCCCTTTGCTTGTCAAAGTGGACTGGTTTCTGTAGATTCCCTGAGTCGTTCCGGTTCATTTTGATTTGATTCGTTTAACTTCTAATCCTATCGTATTGCAAGGAACATATACTTATACTTCGGCATACGCAAGGTATGTTACTTAATGTCTCAAAAACCCGAGCACAAATCTCCATACTAGGGGTATAAATAACTAGGAAGCCAAGGACTTTCTTACGACGAAAACGAGAGGTGTAACATTCTTCCCCCCTTAGAAACATCCGTCCTCGAATGTTCATACAAGTCATGGGTTATAAAAATTTAGGCAGAGTTATGCTCAAATTATTTTTAATTTAGCATTAATTATGTTCAAATAAATGTTTAATTTAGCACTAAGCGCAAGTCAAAGCCATTTACGGCTTAATTACTACAATTAGTCTATTTTTTTGCAAATAAATATTTTATTTGTTAAAATCAAGAAGCTTAATTAATTAATTGAATATTTAATTTATCTCAATTTTACATCAAATTGGTTATGTTTTAAAGGAAAGAGATTAGATTCTACAGACTCGAAAAACTCTAAAAAGCAGCCCCTTATTGTTACACCTCGTAGTTTCGTTCGTTGAGATTCATTAGGCGTTAGTTGTCCTAATTGTGGAAAATGGAGGTATCTTCTAGGATATATGAGATTATATGTTCCTATATTATGGTTATGGGGGTTTAAACTCATGAAATAAGCTATGGAAGGATTTGAGAACAAGCAAATTAAGGAATTGAGTTTTTCGGAACTTTGGAAAAACTTCGCAAAACTTTTGGACAGGATTTTGGTCCAACTTGGGAGAGGTATATCTCCTAGAATGTGAAGAGTTTTGGTCTGTTTCTTTTATACAAATTGAAGTTCATTGAGTCTAGTTTCCAACGCTACAAACCGTTCGTCAATGTGACATCGCAGTAAAAAGTTATAGGTGTTTTAAGACAGACTGCTCGAGCAAAACATTTTGACGGACCGCAGAAATTTCTGCAGCCCGTCAAATTGTATTTTCCTAGCATAAAACAGTCACAGTGAGCCATGTTTGGCTGGGCAGTTTGACGGAGCATTTTGACGACCCGTAGGAATTTTGACAGCCCGTCAAAGTGGGCGCAGGATTGCTCGACAGGATTTTAAGTTACGCTTTATATATTTCATTTCATATCATTTGGACTTATTATTTCCCCAAAAACAGATCCTTGAGCTCTCCAAAACCCTCTCTCTTGGTCTATAAACTAATCCAAGCCAAAATCCAAGAGAAATTAAAGGTCAAGAGGCAAGAATCAAGTTTTCCATGTGTTAGAAGTCTTGCTAGGGTTAGTAGACTTCAAAAATTCATTGGGTATTGAAGCTAGGGTTTTCATATAAGTTGATAGCTTGCTCCAAAGCTCATTCTTGTGAGATAAAAGGTTAATTTTCATGCTTATTACATGTTATTAAGAATGTCTAGTTGTTGAACAACTTGGGTAAAAGGAGAAAGTAGAAGATGAGGTTTAAATGTAGTTTTCATGATGTTTTTGAGTAGTAAGCTAACTTGAGTCATGATTCTTAATATGATATGGATATAATCTTGTTATGGAAGGTAATAATGGTAATGAGGAAGTGTTGTATGAAGATGTGCAAAGATTTGGTGTGAAGTTGTTATTATAAGTTGAACACGAGTATGAGTTTTGAGACTTAATAGAATATGACTATTTGATTATTATATTGTGGATGTTGTTGTAGTTCTTGGGAGTTGTTTCGCAATATGGTAGAAGCCAATGAAATAGGGGAAATGCTGCCCAATTTTCGTTAGCTCATGAATTGCTCTAGTTTGAAGTCAAGTGTGTCTTTAAGACTTAACCATGGTATGAATCCTTTTAAATGTAGATTTGTCAAGCTTAGGCGGTGAACGCTAAGTAGTTAAGAAGACAAAGAGGTATGTAAGGCTAACCCTTCTTTCTTAAGGCATGATTCCATTGATGTATACCTTCATGTGGAATATATAGTATCTTCCATGATCATTTCATTCCTAGCATCACTAAAGCTCATGATCTTGATATTCTCACGATACCATTGGTCCCATCCTATTTTAGTTGATCCTCTAAGGAAGGATATAATGAAAATGATGGTGATGATGATGATGTTGAGGACATGTATGTACTCCTATGTATAGATATTTATATATTAAAGTATTACTACTAAGAACACCGAGCTTATATGGCCGGGTATGATATCTATCGCGCCCACACCACTACAGTTGGGTACGGATGACACTAAACCTTGGTTAGGCCAGGTATGTATAACACTGAACCTTATCATGGTAGGGTATGTAAGACACCGAACCTCTATGGCCGGGTATGATACTACTATATGTATAAATGCATGAAATGGATGCTTCCCAATAGAAAGATGGTAAGTAAATATGATGAACGTCGCTAGAGGTATAAATGGCTCTTTCATCCCATGACTTTTCTATCTTATGTTATTTCTCATGCTTCCATTATGTTATTGATTATGCTTTACATACTCAGTACATTATTCGTACTGACGTCCTTTTGTTTGTAGACAATGTGTCATGCCCGCAGGTGGACAGGGAGATAGACTTAATCCTTAGGTTGCTTATCGAGAGATTGCTCAGAGGAGCTCCATTTGATCCGGAGCTGCAGTTGTTGGTACTATTATTTTGTGTACATATATGGGCATGGCGAGGTCCTGTCCCGCCTTTGCAATGTTACATGCTCTTCTTAGAGGCTCGTAGACAGGTGTGTATAGTAGATGTCTCTTAGCCTTGTCGGCTCATATGTTGTACACCATTTTGATAGCCTTGCCGGCTTTTGTGTGTGTGTGTGTGTGTGTGTGTGTGTATATATATATATATATATATTGGCATAATTGTTGATGTTATTATGAACGTGCCATAGCCCGATGGAAACTGCATATTTGATGCATATAGATTATGAGTAGGCCATGTGGCTCACCTAGTTATGTTGATGAAAGTATGATGAGAGGTGCCCGGTGGGTTAGCTCGGGCTACCCGTCATGGTCCTCCGGTTGGGTCGTGACACTTATGTCAACCAATTTCCAGCCCAATTCACTTAAAATACTCCAGCCCACTCCACTATACCTGGCCCACTGAAATTTTAACATCCAAGATCAATCATTCCTTTTGCATTTTTTCACAAAAAACAATAGCAAAAAAATTAAACACTAGCCGCCCTTGAGTTTTTCCCCCCTCTAGTGAATTACAACTATAACTATCCTCTTTTACCAAAGATTGTCTTCCCCTTTTTACCATATCAAGACTTGTTCGTTCGAAAATAGCAATTATTTATGGCATTTGGCCTTTGGCCTGGGTGAACCGGATTTTAACGGTAATATCCCCTCTTTGCTCTATTTCTTTTTCATTTGCTCATGACCAGTACAACCAATTCGAATTTCAAATCTGGACTCTAAATAACAGGCTTCAAATTCAAAAATCCCAATGGCCTACACCGCTCAAATTTGTTCAAACCCTAGAATTTAGGGTTCTATAAACAGAACTCCATATTCACTCAAGAAAGAGCGGTTTTGACCCCCCAAATTCTGAGATTTCAGTTATTCTACTTAAAACGAGAAAGTTTCTTGTGAGTTGACTTCTTCGGATCGTCAAAATAAGTTTAATAATTTTCTTTCGATTTGCTAAAAGCGATCAAATCTTTGGTGAAGTTCAAGGTCCAATCACGCTCTCGTCGCTCAAGTTCGCTGCTCAGAAAAAGGTAATCTTCCTCTTTTATTTCATAGTTTTGTTTTGATGTAGTTTGTTTTAGTTTATAGTTTAGTGGTTGTCAGATTTATTGTTAAGTAATCCTCTTTCCCCTTTTATGATTTCTTTTTAGCTTTTGCGTTCAGTTATGTATAAGGTGTATTATATGTTTAAAACTTAGTAGTTCCTTTTATCAAATTATGTGTTTACATTAGGTGTTTTTCCTTCACAGTAATTCCCATTTCCTTTACCTTGCATATTTCTGTTTTCCCTTCAAGTGTCTTTAAATTTTCTAGCCCCTGTTTCCTTTTTCTGTCACATGTATGAATTATTTGGTTATAAGTTCGGTCTCATAACTACACTTGACTACTTTGCTGCTATAGAATTTTGATCTTTATGGAATTAAACGTCGTTATTGGTTGAAAAATTAAAGAACTAAGTGTTGTTGTTTGTTGACAAGAAATGATGTTGTTTTTTAATCATAGCTAAATGTTTGTATGTTGGGGTTAGATTTTGTGTTATGAATAAACTAGGTTGTTAGTGTAGAAATCTTCTCTTTATTTCCATGCTTGTTCATATAAGTTTTGGAACAAGATAAGCCTAAGTGTGATTTTCTTAGTTTCTTTTCATTCTTGTGTTCAACATGAGCTCACTGTGTTATTTTCAGCATAGCCCCTCCCTTTTCAATCTCCTTTCTTCTTTAGTTATTATGTTAGTTTAATGGTTGTTTACCTTTTTTTAAAAAAAGGGGTTTAGTTGAAGTTTTGTGTGGATTAAGATATTAATCTCAAGAATTGAAGGTAGTTGTCTAAAGTTTAGATTCCCCAGAAGAGTCTTGTTTTCTTTTTAGTTTATGTTCACATTCCCCTGTCAATCATGATTAAATCATAGCTAAATGTTAGCAAAATATAGGATGAATTGTTTGCCTTTAATATTTACTGTGTCTATTTCCACTTCTTGTGTCCTTGGTTTATTTAAGTAGTAGATAAGCATAGCCGTTACTATCGATGTTTTTCCTCTTAACATCTATCTGTCTTTTCTCTAAAAAAGTATTCGTTTAAGTTAATTGTGTATATCAATCTTTCACCCCTTTCCTTTTTTTTTTTTGAAATCTACCTTAGCTCTTAATTAAATCCCAACCAGTCCTGAAACCTAAATTTTTGTGTTAGATACAAAATGTGCTGCTGGTCACTGAATGGATTTCTTAAAATCAAGATGTAATTGTCTCTCAAAATCTGTTTTGAACCAGACGTTTTTCTCTATTGTTTCGGTCAAATGATTTAAATCGCCAACTAATTCTTCATGAAAGTATGTGGAATCTAAATGATTTTCTTCAAACCTTCAAACACATGTTTTGGCTAAGTTATGGCATTTCACTTTGTAATGGCACTCTAAAGTAATGTAGAGAGCTCTATTGTGGATAGTTCCTTCAGCTGGTAATTCTTCTTTGGAGAAGCAGATTCTGTGTTCTCCGATGATGTGGGCCAATAGTCCGGCCAAATCTTCATTGCTGGTGCCTTCTGGCACATGTGCATCATCCATTACTTTCATGAGAGCCTGCCTATGAGGCGCCGAACTGACCATAAGGGATAACACCGATATCTGAGCTGGTGTCTCTTTCAGATGCTCTACGATGGAGTAGACTTTTGGCTACATGTGTCGCCATAAGTCTTCCGCTTCTCCTTCAGTGATTGTTTTCCTTTGATTGTTTTCTTTTCTTGCGGTATTCTGAGCCAATTCTTCGGGAGTATAGCATCTTCCTGAGCGAGTCTAGCCTTGTTCCATGGTTGCGTGCACCATGATTGGTTCCTTTTGAGCAGGTACTGTCTGTTGTGTAGCCTGAGCCACCGCTGGTGCTGGGACTAGGGTTTGGAAAATTTGCATAGCTCAGGGAATTCCTGGTGCTGGAACCAAGACTTTGAAACTGGTACGCTCTTCAAGCATGAGGAGGCTACTATCTGTTCAATAGACTTAACTATTCTGGGGATCAATGCTATGCAAAGGTCATGAACCTGCCGAAGGGCCATGACGGGCACCCAGAGCTAATCTTCCGAGCACCTCTTAACATAGTTCTCATAATCATATCTAGCTGGACCACAAGGATGACTAACAACTATCATAATCTGTAAGGGCATGAGTCCAACAGATAAATGCACATCTATATAATCATCATCAACTATGCCCATATGCGCAAGCCAACAAGGCTGCCAAAAATGATATACAACAATATGCCGATGAGGTTATAAGACATCTAAGTATATACATCTGTCTACGAGCCTCTACATGGGCTGCATAGAATCCTAAGGACGGGACAGGACCCCGCCATGCCTATATATACACAAAATAATAGTACCAGTTGAACTGTAGCTCCAGAACAAATAGAGCGCTCATGTACAATCGCTGATCAAGCAACCTAGGGGTCTGGACCGTCTCCCTATCTACCTGCGGGCATAAACGCAGCGTCCACAAACAAAAAGGACATCAATACGAGTAATCTACTGAGTATGTAAGGCATGAATAACAACATAATGAAATATGGAAGAAACGTGAGATAGGAGAAATAACATGTACATCTGATTTTCCTCTTAAGGCGGATATCATGCGTGCTTAGCCTCGTTAAGAAAAATATTTTCATACATACTTATATAATATAAGTGTAATTAGTGTTGCGGAACATGCAACCCGATCCATAAATCATATCATCCAGCGTCCGGGGCATCCCGCATTCGGAGTAACATCATAACGTACCCACTACAGTGGTGTACACATCTACGTGCCGTACCCGGCTGACTATAATGTGGCTCGGTGTGAGAAAATAGCTACATATATATAAAGCAAGCATGAGAGCCCAAATAAAACGCTACAACTCAATCGTAGTGACGTAAGGTCGGTAAACCTTCGATGTGTCATTATGGAATCATCATCATAGCTATATCTCACCTTGAAGGAACAACTATCATAAGATGAGATCTACAATGCCCAAGATCAATAATCATGCAACAAGCTCAATAATATCATGAGAACATCAAGAACTATAAGCTTTGGTATCTCTAGAAATGGAATTATCATCATGGAGGACATTTATCAACAATGTCATAAGAACCTTGAGAATCACAAGCCTCTAGCATTTTTAGGAATAGGGACATTATGGATATCATGTGTAGGTTCACAACAAAGGAATCATGCCTTAAACAAGAAAGGGTTAGCCTTAACATACTTTTCGTCTCCTTATCTACTTAATGTTTCTCCTCCCAAGCTCACAAATCTACATTCAAGAGAATTTACACTAACGTTAAGTCTTGAAAACACTCATAAGTTCAAACTAGAGTAATTTGTGAGTTAGCGAAAATTGGACAGCCTTTCCTCTATTTCATCTACTTCCACCAAATTCTGAATCAACTCCCGAACAATAATTATAACATCAACAATGCCATGACTAAGAGATTTCATTCAAATTATATCCAATAAAATCCCAAGACTTCTTCTCATAATCAATTTATAACAACAACATCAACACAACCCCTTATACACTTGTATAAAACACTTCCTCATCATCATTATTACACTTCATAACAAGATTATGCTCAAAACATATTAATAATTATAACTCAAGTTAATTTACTACTCAAAACATTCTCAAATTCATATTTGAACTTCCTTTTTCACTTTCTTTCCTCAATCAAGGTATATAACAACAAAACATCCTCAACAACATATAATAGATGTGAAAGTTACCTTAATCACATAAGATCAAGCGTAGGATCAATTTATTCCACTAGAATAAAACCTCCAACTTCAACACCAAAGGAATACTTGAACTCTATAAACCCTAGTGAACCTTCCAACACTTAAATCTCTTGGTTGATGCCTTTTAATCTTTGATTTCACTTGGGGTTGGTTAGATATGTTTAGAGGAAAGTTCTAGAGCTTTCATGAACTTTAGGAGATGTTGAAATGATCTAAAATGGGAAAGGATTGAAATATATCATAAAAAAAATCTGGCACCGACTCATATTTACGGTCCACTTCTACGGACCATAAAAATTATATGGTCTGTATAATTGGACAGTAAAATCCAACCAGTGGCTCACCCTTTCTGGAATCAATTTACAGTGGGGGTCAGTCAGATATACGATTCGTATATCCAACCGTAAAATCTAACTATTTCCTGAAACATATTCTTGTCGATTTGTTCAGCCTTTAATCCTTCCAACACCTGCTAAACATGAACTTAACACCTTATAACTCTAAGGTAAACTTATCTAATCTCATTTAAACTTGATAACTCCGGTGTCCATGACTGGAACCACTAACACACACGACGAATCTCAATGTACCAAAATACGAGGTATAACAGTAGGCTACCCATTCTTCGTTTTTTTTCAATCATGTGGACCCCGTTGTTTCCATGATTTTGCAACGGGTTCGTATTTACATTGGGAGGTACAGTTTCCTGGACGATCTCCCTCTTGTCGATCAGATCTTGAATCTTTTGTTTAAGATTTATGCAATCTTCAGTGTTGTGCCCACTACATCCTGAATGATAGGCACATGTTTGATCGTCTTTGTAGAACCTAATTCCGAGCTGAGCTGGCTTTGGAGGGACTTTTTAGATGAACTCTGCGGCATGTAATCTTTCAAAGAGTTGAGCCCTTGGCTCGA
This sequence comes from Lycium barbarum, assembly GCF_019175385.1. Taxonomy (NCBI): domain Eukaryota; kingdom Viridiplantae; phylum Streptophyta; class Magnoliopsida; order Solanales; family Solanaceae; genus Lycium; species Lycium barbarum. The sequence goes on along the minus strand of NC_083344.1, from coordinate 42,965,637 downwards.
ACAACATTGTAAACTCTCTTGCGGCCTTTCTCTCGAATGCCGGATATGGAGCATTGTATGCCGAAGGTGGTGGTTGATTCTGGTAGTTTGGAGGTGGATGATTTTGGAAGTTCTGTGGTGGGTCATTTTGTGGTGGTTGATAAGTTGAAGCAGGTACTCGAACGCTTGGTGGAGCCGAGCATGCTGGTACAGTAGTTGTAAAGTTCGTGTCATGACTCGACTAGGGGCCATGACGGGTACCCGGGGCTAACCACCGAGTACCACTCATACTACTACTCATCATACTTATTCTGCAGTTTACCTATTACTCTCACACTTCTAGCCATAAGGAAAACCATTTTCAATTTTGAAAATATAACTACATTTAGATACATAAGCCATTCTGCTATCAAAATAATACATATATGTAAGGGGAAAACGTGAGACCATACTACCCACACATGCGTATCTACGAGCCTCTACTAGAGTACTAGACATATGGACAGGACAGGACCCCGTCATGCCCAAATCATATATATACACAAAATAATAAATCAATGGCACCTCCAGAACAATGGAGTGCTCTCAAAGTCTGCTGATAGCCCGTACGAATCTGGGTCACCTCCCTGTCTACCTGTGGGCATGAACACAGCGTCCAAAGAAAAGGGCGTCAGTACGAGCATTGTACTGAGTATGTAAGGCATACACAATAATGATACATTAATGAAATAAGGAGACGTCAAGTGAAGAACAACCTGTAACTGACTATCAATCATGATAAAAATAATGTATGCTCACTTACTTCATAAACATCATCATATTATGTATACATATATATATATATATATATATATATATATATAAGCTGCCCGACCATATAGGTACGGTGTGATTATCATTAGCCCGCGTCCAGACCTCCCGTGTCCCGGGTAACCATCTCATGCCGCCCACTAGTGGTGTATGCCCATGCCATCCAGACATGATGTATACACTGCCCGCCTTAGCGGTGTCTGCCCGGCCATATAGGCGCGGTGTAATATCATCATCATATGTTCAACATGAATCATGCATAAAGGCTCAACACAAACTGTAAATCTTTCGGGGTGACGTAAGGTCGTGAACCCTCAATTTCATTATGGAGTTTCATAAGCATTCTGCCTCACCTTAAAGGAATTAGCATATGAGGTGAGTGTAGCACAATGAACAACATCACATAATCGTAAATAGGATCATTAGCTTTGTAGAAACATCACATCATTATCATACTCGTGACGTATCTCTTATCTTATCTCATATGAAATTCTTCATAAACATGGACCCATAGGTTCTGGAGTATAAGAGGGTCATAGAGAATAAGGGAAGATCATGTCATAAGATTCATTCCTTAGAAAGAAGGGACTAGCCTCACATACCTTTTCGTTTAGCTACACTATCGCTCGAACGTTCTCCTTCAATGCTCACGTTTCTACTTTCAAGAGAGTTCGTATCAACATTAGATAATCGATAGCTTAGTATACTTGACTAAAGCAAGAGAAAATTGGGCAGCATTTCCTCTGTTTATACAACTTTCCCTATATCATATATCAACTTCCAAACGTCTATAATAACATTTGCAACATCTTAAGCAACAATCTTCATACACCTATATTATCCACATTTCCCAAATTTCACTTCAATTCACCCATAACCATGGTCTTAGTACACTATTCCATTTACTCACAATATAAAGTTTATCCCATGTTCTTAATATCATTTATAACATAATTATAATCACGACATATCAAGAATCATGACTCATTCCAAACTACAACTCAAAAATGCCACTATTCTCACATTCATGACCCATTTTCTATCTCCTTCTACAATCCAAGTCTTTCAACCTCTCAATACTTTAAACAACATGGAATGATCATAAAACTTACCTTTGATTGAGTAGGAATGAGCTTGGAGTGGAAACACTTCACTTGAAGAAAATCCTAGCTTCCACTTCCAAGAGAATTCTTGACTTTGATGAACCCTAGTGAGCTTCTCACACTTGATTCACTTGGATTTATGAGATCTTTGATACCCCTTGTATTCTTGAAGATTAAATGTATATAACCCTCTAGAATCCTTGAGAGATAGATGGAGAAGTGTGGAAATGAAATTAGTGAAGTGGGAACATGTACTTATACTTGGAACTTATTCAACCCGTCGGGATTTCCACGGAACTTATACAGTTCGTATAACATTGTACGGCCCATATAAGTGGTCGTTTTTCACCATTAGGAAAAACATCATCTCTGTTGGGTGTTATACGGACCCTTATACGGAACGTATAAGTCGGTCGTATAACCCCATTTCCCTGAGATGATTTTCATCGTTCGTTTGATCTTCAATCCTTATGGAACCTTCTTGACACTTGTTTAACACTTCATTACCAATCTAAGGATTGTTAAATAACCTTTCTTACTTGTAGGAACATCGTATACTTCTCGCACTACATTGGTCCATTTACTAGGCAACAACATGGAATTTTCTGAGGTGTAACAGTTCGACTATGCATAAAATACATGCATAAGGCTGTAAGGAGAAGTCGGGTAATTGACATGAGGTGGAGTTTGGTGGGAAGATTGGGGTTCTTCATGTCTTTTGGTATCTGGGTTTGGTGTTTTTGCGAAAAACTCCCACTGCAGCTTGTCTAGATGCCTTGTTAAAGATGCTGATGGTTTTACCAGACTTAAGACCATCTTCTATGGCGTCTCCTATCTTGACTAATTCAGCAAAGGGCCTCCCGGCCATGGACAACATTCTGTCATGGAATTCTGCTTCCTGTGATCTAATGAATACGAAGACCAGTTCTCCCTCACACATTGGTGGCTACACATGGGCTGCTTCGACCCCTTACCGGCTGGCGAACTCTTTGTTGTTATCAGTTGACTTTTGTTTGACCTTTTCAAGATAGTATAGGTCAGGCACTGTTTCGACGTTGAATCGAAATCTCTCCAATGAAACTTTCTGCCATGTCCTCCCAAGTAAGCCATTGGCGCATGTCTTGGGTTGCGAACCATTCAGCGGCCTTGCTAGTTAAACTTTGACTGAATAGTCGCATAATTAGAGGTTCGTTCCTTTTAATACGGACCAACTAGTCACAATATGACCAAAGATGTGCTTTGGGATTCCCTGTCCTGTTGAACATTTCGAACTTTAGGATCTTGAATCCTTTCGGTAAGTCTAAGTCTGGATGCATGCACAGATCGTCGTATCTTAACCCTGTGGACTTTTTGGTGGTCTTGTTGGACCTTTCCAATAGTTCCTCCATTTGCTTTTCCATATCCCTCTCACATTTGTTGTGTTCAGCCCTTCAGACCTTCTCTATTTCCTCATAGTTGTCCAGTTCTTTGTGTCTTAGAGAAGATTTGTTTGGGATGTTCGGAGTGTAGAAAGACACTATTTGGTGAGTGGGATGGTTAAGTGGGATTGACGTGGTTTGCCCAGTTGGCCGAGCTGCAATATGTGGTTGATTTGCCGGATTGATGAGCACTGGCTGGGGAGCTTGATATGAGGGAACCGAATGAGTGGTTCCAGGAATTTGGGTGTATTTTGTTGGTGGTAGAGTGCGGTAAGAAGCACTAATGTGATTTGGGTCAGTTGGATTTAATGGGGGTGGGATGGTTCCTGGTGGGTAGATGGGGAAGTGATCAGGCATTGGAGAGCTCAGTGAAGGGAAGGGAGGAGGAGGTTTGTTTCCTTCAGTTGAGATGCCCTTGTCATCATCGGCTACCTCATTCCTAGCACCTTTTCTTCGAGGGTCGTGATGGCAGTTAGTGATGTTGTGATCACATCTTCCTGAGACGACACTTCCTGTGGGTCTTGGCTATCTTCCGCGAGGAGAACAAGCTCATTTCTACCATTATCCAGTGTATCAGTCATTTTCTCTTTTCCTTTATCTTTGTTTGATCGGGAAGCTAAAGCGGCCTTTGATCTCGCGAAGTATGCCAGCTTTCGGTGCTAAACTAATCGACGCTAAACTAATCGGCCTCGTTCTATAAGATAAAAATAACTCAATGGTAAGCAAAGTCAGCTATCTGGTGCCAATATATAAAAAACAAAATATCACATATATCGTATTTGAAAATACACGTAGCACATAAAGTCATGTATTAAAACCCGAATAACTAATTAATCCTTTGCTCTAAGTTAGGATGTTATGGGCCTTTTGTGTTTGGGTGGATCTTGGTCTAATGGGCTTTGAGGTTGACTTACTTTGGCAAATCCTTCTACTCTTATAACATAACAGGGGGGATTATAATTTATATTTTATAGGGGCCGAGTCTTACGTAGACTGCCTAAGTATCCCTCCGGGGAAAATCAGGCCCTATCGTAGTTCAGCTTATAAAGGAGAATATATATTTTCTTAAATATCCTTTGGGCTTAACCTAAACTAAGACATCCCCAGACTAGGCTTGATAAGAGCTCCCCCGTATCCCTTCATACAGACATCAGGTCGGTGTGGTTCTTTACATATTTATGGGGTAGGGGGTAACTTCTTTGTGCAAAAGTGGGGGACACCTAATATCTACCCAAAAATGTAGCTCTGCAAGTCGCTTTCCTTACGAACTAGCTCTCCCATGTTGCCTTTTTTTTTAGAACTGTGGAGAGAGGATGACTAAGATCTCCCCAACTCTAATCATGTGCTCAAGTTCGAGCTTGAAAGTATCACCTTCTTCAATGTCGTGTCCCATAGCTCCTGTATGGAACAAACATCTCTTGTTTATGTTGGGTCCCACTGGTAGGGGTTCGTGGGCAGGCTCCACGGGTCTAAACTTTCCGAAGACGGCTAGAGTTGAGAAGATGCGGGAGTAAGATTCCTCAAACACTGTGAAATCATAACGCCAGATCTGCGTCTCGGCGGTGACTCCTTCTCCTGGGGTAATAGAGTCGTGGAATAGTCGGGTGTACGGCCCCCATAAAGTCCTAATAACCCTGTTTTCTATCAGACTGACGATTGTTTTTGTCACACCCTCATCTTGATAGGGCATGATGGGCACCCGACTCCCTTCAGAGTCGAGCGAACCCTTAAACATTCGCTTTACGAAAACCTGTCATTTCAAAAACTTTTAAACACATGAAACTTTTCCAAATAGAGGTCATTATCTTTATACAAATTATAAAAAAAACTTTCAATCAATTACGTACTTTTTACCAACTGAAATCATCTAAAAATACATACTCTTTTAACATCTATAAATGATTCGCACTTCTCGACGCCTTATCCACAGGACACTGTCTGCAAAGTCTCTAACACATACAAAACACCATAACAAAGGTACTCGACTCGGCAATACTCCGAACTGAGATGGAGCTCGCCAATCCCGTTGGAATACCTTCTAGCAAAATCTTCTACTCACCTGGGTGTACCTGCGTGGCATGAAACGCAGCCCTCGAAGAAAGGGGGTCAGTACGGAATATGTACTGAATATGTAAAGCGGGAATAACTGATAACCATCGCATAATTTAGGAAAGAAGAAATCATAACCAACCCAATACCTGCAGCCTTCGCTGGAAGAAACGTAAATATGTACGCAAATCTCAAGCAGGCTTCAAGTAAATAATTGCAATCTAACTAACATTTTCAAAATAAGTAATGTAATCTAACACACCTCCTTTAAGTGAATAATGCAATGCAACACACGTGCCGCTTCCGGCAAATTAATGATGGCCCCTTCGGGCAGCCGCTTCCGGCTCTATATCAATAATGGCCCCTTCGGGCATGAATGCAAATATGCAAATGTATGGAAATCTCTTTTAAAGAAAATCCATAACATAAACTAAGGCCACGTGTCACATAGCACACTCAGACATAAACTGAGGCCATAGCGCACCCAGGCGTAAGCTGAGGCCATAGCTCACTCATGCACGAGCTGAGGCCATATATCATATAGCACACTTAGCTACGTCATGAAGTCATCTAGTGACTTAGGCTTGAAAATCTCGCACCCCCTTCGGAGTGGTTTTTGGAAAGTCTAAATAATAAAATCTCGCACTCCCTTCAGAGTGGTTTTGAAAATCGACTTTATGTTTCCTTTAGTACAAAATTAGTTTTCTTGAAATCATTAGTAAACCACAAACACGTTTCAAGTAAATCCGAGTTAGTCTACGAAAGTTACGAGCTTTTGAAGTACGGAACCTTCTAAAAACATTTCATAAGCCATATTTCGAAATTCAAGTATTATTCATATTAGGAAACTTCTGAATAATGTTTTGGACCAAATCAAATAGGGACCTTAAGATCATATTTAAGTATCAAAATATTCATCAAAGACTTTAGTCATATCGATTTTCTTTCGAACAACATTCGGAAATATACCCACGAAAATCTTTGAACGTCATGTATATACATATCAAACCATATGGAGTACTTATGGAGATCAAAGACATCGGCCATCCTAGTGGCGCTAAGAATAGAATTTTCCTTAGAATCATACATATACGTTATTTGTTCATTTCATAAAGGTCATGCCAAAAGAAAGAAAGGTAGGCTCTACATACCTGTCAGTGACTTAGTCGTGGATCCTTTTCGCCTCGTCGCCCTTTTAGCCTATTTATATAAAAGTAACGTTATCGTTAGTAACTATATTTTCTAGTCCACAATTCTATAACCCATTTCTTATTGAACCTATATTTTAGTTTATATATCCCCATTTAGGGTTTTTTTTTTATTATCTAAAAATCTAGCGAAAATCCGGCAGCACTTCCCCTATACATTCGCCTATCCCAAATTTTCAATCGCCCTCCTGTTGACACAGAAATACCAACAACAACATATGGATACAATCATATCTTCAATTCAACGAAAACAACATCATATTCACATCAACAAAATTTCAACTTTAACTTTCTAATCTTTTCGCCATATAATCCATGATAATAACAACCACACTACTAATTAAACTTCATTTACCATAGCTAGTTTAAATTGGCCCCATACGGCTCAAACTCCACTTCTATATCAACATACACAACTCTTGCAATTTCTTCCACATCCACCAATTCATACAAAGACTAATCATCTTCTAAAATAGGTAGGAAAATATTAAACCTTACCTTAATAGTAGCGCCGTGAATAGTGACGCCGTGAACAGTACCCCCCCCCGTGAATAGTAGCCCGAACCTCTCTCTCAATACTGTAGCGGTACTGTAGCGGTACCGCGGGAATGCTATTTCTGCATCGACAGTTCAGTTTGTAACGTCTATAATTCCCTATTCCGATGTCCTATCAATGAACGGTTTGTTGCATTACAAACTAGACTCAACGAACTTCATTTTAGGATTTTGAAATACCTTAAAACTCCACATATACTATGAGGTACGCGCCTCCAAAGTTGACTAAAACCCATCTCGCGTTTCTCAAATTTTCGTCGAACTTATTTTCTTCAATTTGCTCGATCTCGAAATATTCTGAAATTATCCACACATGGAATTTATCACTTATTACACTAATAATGGCCATGTTCTTACGTTTCAAAGTACTTTTTCCTGATTACGACTTACGAGATCGTAATTCACCCGTTTTCTTCGTTGTTACGTACTTTCCATGGCTTGTGCCTTTCAAAGCAACCTGGGATGTCTCTGATACCCCATTACTACGATGAGGTACATGCCATACTCATGCATTGGAAATGCGAGGTATAACAGTTTTTCTTAGACCTAAACACTCGTTCAGAGTATGACCGGCTTAATTGCGATGAAAGGGGCATCTTTTGTAAGTATAGACCAACTCAGGGGCTGGTAATCGAGCTCGGGTGGCGCAGGGTATTTCGGTGGTTTGCATCTTCTCGAATAGGTCTTTTCAGCTAATGTGTCGAGGATCCACTCGAGGGCTTTGAAGGCTATTCCTTACCAAACGGGGGAATGAGGAACTGCTCTTCCAAAGTTCCCTGATTCCATCGTGGATGTAGCCGCTGGTTCCGGTGAAAGCTCGTAGTAGTCGGATCCTTCGTCAGTGGGTTTGTAGTAGTCAGATTTCTCGTCCATATCATGTCTTGCCACCTGGAACTCGGGGAACATATCTAGAGGTTCCAGGTCTCTCTTAGCTTCTATGTCTACAGGTTAAGATTCTTTCTGTTCCATATCCATATCTTGAGGTTCAGCTCTCTCGGGCTGTTCCTCTTCAAATTCTCGTGGCTCGAGGGCTTCTTCTTGAGGCTCCGACTCTTCTTGCAGGTCCGACTCTATTAGCCAAGGGTTGGATTCAACTCCCTGGTTCTCGTTTTCCTCTTCCGGGACTCCCATTCGATGCGTCTCCGGCCTCCTTTCCAATGGTATGTAGTTCAGCACCAGCTTTCTCACCTCTTTAGAGACGTCCTCTTCATAGTATTGTTCTTGTGGTATCCCTTTCGATGGGTAACCAACTAGATCCAGCAACTTATCGACTTTCTCAATCTTTCGGCCTATTTCCTGAAGATGTCCTTCCATTTGCAGAACCTTGAGTCATAGCATTTCAGCAGTCTCTCCTAGGGTGAGCATATTCTAAACTCCTTAGTTGCCATTTTCAACTCAACCTTTTTTGAGTGGGGATAAACTAGGGTAAGTCTTTAAGTCAATTGGTTTTTATTTTAGGTATGTAATTTTAAACATTGGATCAATCATACTCAGACTTTGATACATGATACCATATATAGCAAATATGCATGTGAAGCATGTGGAAAATAATCATGTATTTTGTAAAGAGTTACACTACTCGTGTTCCTAAGGCGTTTTTAGCCAAGGTTGTCCTAATCGTTTGAAACATGCAAGCGCCGTTTGTAAAGATGAACCATTGCCCCGAAAATCATCATTCACTAATAATAATAATAATAATAATAATAATAATAATAATAATAATAATATCTTCCCCGAGGGGATTACAAAAATGATGAAAATGACATAGGGCTATATATAATAAATAACGAAAGCGGCGAATCAGCAGAATTCTCCCCCAACTGTTGATGTCGAGACTCAATCTGTCTTGGCCTTCTTGGCCCTTCGAAAGGCGATCTGAATGTGAAGACGTGCCTGATACAGTCCCATCCTGACTATGACTGGATCTGTCTCGTCCAGAATAGTAGCCAAGCGTCCATCGACCTTCTCCAAACATTCCCTCAAGTTGTCCCCTTCCTGAATCAAACCGGCTATAGTGGCCTGATCATGCCCCATCTTCTCTAAATACTCGGAGTCCCTATCATTAGCTTACCTCTCAACCAGGCGAACCCTAACCTCATCTTGCGCGGATCTATCTTTGAAAGTGTGATGAAGTATGGGTCTCGGGGCGTTGGTGCCGTCTAGGTGACCTTGTAGCTAGATGTGGTACCTTGGATCGCATCCTGCTTCGAACCTATCGGGGGCTATTATTTCTAGCCCCAATCTCTTGCGCCCATTCCACTCTCAAAGAATCTCCTTGGCATACGGGATTTTCTCTCCTGTGTGCTCTATGATGAACTGCTCGGTATTCCCTACTTGGGGTATCACTTGTCTTCTCCCAAACTATTTCAAAACTCGGAAGGGATAGTAGGGGAGAGTCCCCCGGACACCATCAAAAGGTAGGAATGGGCAGTTTCGTCTGTTTATTACCACAGTCTCAGAAAGGAAGTCTGGGAACATCCACTAGATTCTGTCTTCAGTCAATACTGCGAGGAAGATAGCCCACGTCTTCTTGGACATATAGCCCAAACCTGAGCAGTAATCAATGAGATGATCGACCCTATTGTGACGACTCAAACCCTGGACCTCTTTTTCCATGCGAAGGTGTTTTACAATCCACCACTGTAACAACATGCTACATCCCTGGAAGTATCTGAAATAGTTCCAACACCTGTCTAAAGCTCGAAAGATATCTAGCAATATGATAGGAGTGAGATCGACATAACGAGTCTCCTGATCCTTGGTTATGCCGTGAAAGAGGGTCGGGCCAGGTATATGACTCGTGTGTCTATGGACAATGATCCGTCCCCTGGGAATACCATAGTACCTAAAAGTGCGATGGCAACTGCTAAAGGCCTGGTGGCTTCCCATTCTTCTCGACTCTTGAACTCTTCCTGATACAATGTGTACCCGATGGTTTCCCGAATCTCCGGTACAAATCTCTGAAGGCTACCGTAGGCCCATAAGCCCAAGGTGCTTGGGTCAAAGCAAGATATTTCTGAATCTGGCTGACTGGCGGCCTTTCAGGGAACAACAAGTTATGGTCTGGCTTGTGTCTTCTCCTTAGACAGGTTCCATTATTGTCTATAGCATCCTTAATCTCCTCTAGGGTGGGTGTCATCTCAATATCTCCAAAGCGGAACAACATTTCCTTGCTGTCCCAATATCCGGCCAACACTTCCCTTAATTATGGGTGACCCTTGATGGTCATGATCGAGGGTAGATGACCTAGGGTGCAACTGATAGTCCAATGGTGCCCATCACCTAACCACTTCCACCAAGCTCTAAGCAGGTCCGGAGCCGTGATGACAATATCAAACTGGATTCTTCTTTCCATCTACAAAATAAAACACATTTAAGATTCTCCCCTTCCCATAGGGCCAATGGTTTAACTCATAGGCGCAAGCATTGTTTCCACATAGCACATAAATGAGATTTGGTGTCTTCGGGTCGTAGACCGTCTGAACACGGGGTAGTCTTCTTAGTAAGCCTCAGGTAAGTTTGAGATATCCAAGGCTCATCTAGGTATGAATGCTCTAGTTTGGTAGGGTTTTAGCTTCGCTCTATCCTAGTTATCACTAGAGTGGGCTTTTACAAATGACCGGGAACCCGAGCAGACAACTGGGGCTGAATTGTTAGGGCTGTTGGACGACCGCAAACCAACCTCGTCTCACAATGGTTCCAAAGAAAAACTATTTTGTTTTATAGTGAAGGAACTACCGCGTGCTCCGTGAAGTCGCCTTAGGAACAAAATGTAAAATAAATGTCAGGAGTGGCGAAGTTATGATATGCATATAATGACAGTTATAATTGCGGGAAAATAAACACATAAACAGTTAAAACAAATAAACTCATATTATACTGGAATCCTTATGGTTAGAACATTTAAGTCCCCAGCAGAGTCACCATTTGTTACGGTTTGTATTTCGCGGGCGAGGTTAGCATTCGGAAAGCTACTACGAGTTTGTTGGTGCTCTTTCGAACTTTGTTTTGAAAAAGAGTCGCCACCTAATTTTTTGGAAATTAGAAAAAACAATAGGGAAGGGCTTATTCAAATACAGTGAAAATCCTTTGTAATCCAGAGTTCTAGGTAAGGATTCTAATGATCCCCTGTGGAAGGTGTTAGGCACCCCAATATTAAGGATCCGTACTATACGGTTGACCTTCGAATCCCAGTGTGTGATTATTTGCTTAAATTGCTTATTTAGTGTTTATTTTTCGCATTTTATAAAATATTTGTCATTGATTACATATTATTTTGTTTTGAAAGGATTTAAATACGTCCCTTTTGTATATATAGGGTAGTTGGATTTATAATATCCGGGAAAAATAGGCTCCTTTCATGTATAAGGATAGTCGGTTTTGTTTCGAAAAGAGATAAAGAATGTTTTGTTTGAAAATATATACATGACGAGTGTGTTTATTTCTTCTTTTCAACCACACACTTTGTTTCGGGTCAGTATAATATGTTAGAACGTCTTATCCTAAAGGCTTGTATTACTAATGCGTGTCACTTATTTGAATAAGTCCGGTTTGTAAAAAGTGGTTTTGGTTTTGCCCTTATAAATCTGTTTTTCTCATATGTGTTTGTGCGCAAAAGACGGTTTTGTTCTTTGGGGCTTAGGCCCAAGATATTTGTTTAAAGGGAAGTTATGGCGGGTTTAGCCCAAATTGTATGTCTTATTTCTTTAAGATGAGTGGGCTTTAGCCCAAAACTGTATGCTCATTTTTCTCTTTTCTAAAATCAGTGCGATTTTGGCCCAAAACCCTCATTCTTTCCAATTTTGAAAATCAAGTGGAAAAGGAGATTTTTGTCCCAAAATGCTTTTTTGTCCTAGGCGGGCTTCAGCCCAAATCTCTTTCTTCTGCTATTGGCCTTGGACCTAAAATCATTTTGTTTTGATCGTTGGGGCTTGGCCCAAAATCACCGAGTTAAACTTAAATCCAGAAGAAATTTGTGTTCAGTTTTGCAAAATGTGATCTTTGGTTCTGATATTTTGAAAACTCCTTTATCCTTACTTATCAATTTGTATCAAAAAACCAATTTTCATTCTATTTTGAACTTTGAAAATATTACAATTAAACCGATTTGTTTGAAGTTCGTTTGGGGAACTAAAGTCGACTAAATGACATAAGTACCGTTGTCCTAAGGCGTCTAGTTCAACCATAAGGGATTTCACTATAATATGAGTTTTACAAGTGCGTGAATACAATACAACAATTTGAAGAATAAGAGGACATAATAAATAAATAGAAGAGAAAAGATAGGCTAGGGCAGTACCAAGCCCCTAGTGGCCATTTTCACCCGTGGCTGGGCCTTCAGTGCGTTTTCTCCGATATAGCTTCATTTCTTCGTTGGACCTGACCATAACTTGAAAGATTGGTCTGTTGGGCCTCAGTCCAACAGGCTTGGTTTGACCAGGCCCAATTGGCGTGAGTGAAGAGGAGAAACAAAAGGGGTAATCCGGTTAGAAATTATACTACTGAACTTATCGTTATTATATATATAACGTATGCATATACATAAAATGAAACACACGTATATGCATGTACAATTTCAACTTTAGGCCTAAAAGGGCCATCGATACACTTCCACAGTTCTGCCCGAGCTCTTTATTTGGCTAAGTGTAAATATGGGCTATTTCTTATACTAAATGAGATGGGCTAGGCCCAGATTTATGCTAAGTCCAAATTAGACTGACATTTAAGTCTAATGAGTTCTATCTCCTTTTGTACTCATTTTTACAAAGCCAACTTATTCAAATGTACACCTCATATACCATGATATACGCAGGTGATGTGTATATCAAAGGTATATCCCTATGTATCTAGTCCTAAGTCTTACGCATAAATCCTAAGTCCATAATCAAATCTACCACCTGATTATCTTTTGACCTTAAAGCAATGTTCAGACCTAAGCTAAGATTAATACTTAGTTTCAAACTGATAAAACTAACCTAATATGATGGTTTATTCAAGCTCAATACAATCTCTAGTGTCTAGTCAGCCAATTAAGACAACTACAAGAATTTTTATTAAATACTAGGTTGCTCCTGACTCTGCACAGAGCTAACAATGAAGACAAAAATATGCACTCAAATGATCGATTGAGCACAGACAAGGAAAAAAATAACCACAAGATGACAGTTTGGTGCTCAACCAAAGGCATAGAAATAGAAAGAGCAGAAGGCTCAACAATTCAGGAAAAAGAAAACAAATAGTAGAGCCTCAAGCTGAGTCCATCAGCTCCTCAAGGTCTTAGGGGTCTCAATCAGTCCTGAGAACTCAGGATTTCAAACAAAATTTGACAACCAAAGTAGTACAGAAGAGCATCAAACTAGACAGTTGTCACGACCCAGCTAGGGGTCGTGACGAGTACCCGGGGCTAGCCACCGAGCACCACTCGTTCTACTACTCATCTTACTCATTTAATGCTCTTTTGTCAAATTAATACTCAAATTGTAGGAAAATCATATTTTATATGGAAACATAAATACTTTTATATACATATGCCTCTCGGCCATCAAAATAATATATACATATAATAGCATCTCGTGAGACCATCTAACCCACACTGCGCATCTACGAGCCTCTACTGGAGTGCTACACATAAGGACGGGACAAGACCCCATCATGCCCGAAAATACATATATATGACTATACATAAAAGAATAATCAAGCACCTCCGGGACAAAGGAGTGCTTTCAATCAGCTGACAGCTACTACGGATCTGGGTCAAGCTCTCCTCCCTGTCTACCTGTGGGCATGAACACAGTGTCCAAAGAAAACGGACGTCAGTACGAACATTGTACTGAGTATGAGAGGCATAAACAAAGAAATAAGGCAATGATATAAAAGAGATATCAATATGGAATAACTGTATCTGACTGTCAAGTGTAAAAGAAATAATGCATGCTGGCTTACTCATAATCATCATCATGTCATATATGCATAATTTATAAGCTGCCCGCCCATATAGGTACGATGTAGTAATATATATAAGCTTCTCGTCCATATCGGATCGGGTGATAATTATAACATTAGCCTGCGTCCAGGCCTCCCGCGTCCGGGGTATCATCTCATGCCGCCCACTAGTGGTGTCTGCCCATGCCATTTGGCCATGGTGTATCATATAGCTGCCCGCCTTAGCGGTGACTGCCCGGCCAACTAAGCGCTGTGTTATATCATCATCATACATGCTCATCATAATATTCTTATCGTAACATACTTATCATAATACATACATAAGGCTTATGAACAACTTTACTTTATCGGGGTGACGTAAGGTCGTGACCCCCCGATTTCATTATGGAGCAATTGTTGACATTCTGCCTCACCTTGAAGGAAGTAGCATATAAGGTGAGTGTAAGCAATAAATAGCATCATCATCATTATGGGATCATCATATCACGTCTCTTATCTTATATAGCTATTCATAAACATAGGCTTTTAGCTTTCCGAAATATAGGAGCTCACGAAGAGGAAGGAAAATCATGCTAAAAGATTCATGCAATTAGAAAGAAAGGACTAGCATCACATACCTTTGACGTTTAACTAAGCTATCGCTTGCTTGTTCTCCTTCGATATCACGTTTCTACCTTCAAGAGAGAATTCGCACCATCGTTAGTTAATTCAATGTCACGACCCAAACCCCGTGGGCCGCGACTGGTACCCTAACTGGGCACCCATACGTACCTACCTGATCGAACTCGAACCATACAGATTTTTTTTTTTCAAAACAGAAGTACAGAAGTAGGCCGATACAAATACGGCACGCGCGCAACCATACGTATATATACATATATACCTGAACATACAGACATTTACAAGTAAGCCGATAAGGCTAACATACAGACGAAACCCGTAACCCACACATCTATCTACAGGCCTCTACAGACATACAAAATCATATGGCGGGACAGGGCCCCGCCGTACCCAGAATATACACACATACGGAGTACACAGAAGACAGAAAATATATACCAAAAGATATGCTCCGGGTCAAAGGAGCTCTTCAAAAAGCAGAGTCGGAAACCTACACGGGCGGCGTCTCACCTGGTGCGTCTGTACCTGCGGGCATGTAGCGCAGCCCCCGAAGAACGGGGGTCAGTACGGAAAATGTACCGAGTATGTAAAGCAGAAACGTAACAGATATAAACATAGTCCGAACTAGAGTCACAGAAATATAACGGGCAAAATCATAAGTCAAACTAACGGACAGAGTTATGATCCAGACAGACATACAGAATCGTGTTACACACAAATGGACAGAATTATAGTTCGGACAGACAGAAGGAATCATAATACAGACCGACGAGCAGAATCTGAATCCATACGGACATACCGAAGCAGAAGCCATACGGACATGCAGAATTAGTCGTAACACAGACGAACAGACAGACAGTAGCATGACGGACAGAATTATGCATGCAGAGTAGCACAGAGTCATACAAAATCATACAAAGGCGTGTGCTTTATAAATACAGATGGCACACGCATATATTCATACAGATCCCGGCCCTGTCTGGGGGCGCGGTAACAGAACCCGGCCCTCTTAGTACGGGACGCGGTGGACAGACAGAATCAAATCAGATCAGATGCCATCCTGGCTGCCATCCCCATACACAGATCATACAGACATACAGATCCCGGCCCGTACGCCGAGGGACGCGGTGAACAATGCAGAGAAATATGCACGATAACAGAACCTGGCCCGGGTCGCAGTGAAAGAATGCATTGAGACAGACACGAATCGATAAATGAGAAACCACCTACCTACAGACTCAACATACAGACTCGATCAAATTGAAGGGTGCCAAACGGCGAGCCAAAATCAGAATATCCAGATAATATGCACAGTACGCGTCTATATCCTAGTTGGGAAGGCACGACAGATTATTATCAGAATGGGATTCTCAGATATTCAGAAATCATGTAGTATAAATTGCACCAAAATAGCCATAATATACACAAAATAATAGTTCAGAAGTTTTTAAAGAAAATCGGACCCAAAATGGAAGTATTTAAAATCGTACCGGGAGTATCGGGCCCTGTGGGCCCACCTCGGACCAACCCGAGGCTACATATGTAAATTATTGATAATTGACCTTATGAGGTCACCCATACTCGTTCGGAAGTGTTCCGACTCCGTTTGGGGAAAGTTTGTACAAAATCTCACTTTAAGGGCAATTTGTAAGAAAATAGGTTCAATTGAATTGAAGGAATTGGAGCGGTTTTCCGTCTCGAATTCCGGGGAACAGAGTCGGACTTAAGGCTCGCGGCCGAGCCCACCACATCCAGAACATGCCTAGGAACGTATAGAAGTGCTTCACATACCTCGATGGCGCCTTATGCTCGCTCGGCGTCAATCCAAATTTCGTCCAAAATCTGGAAATGGTCAAGTTTACCATTTGGTTAGTTTCATTCTTTCAATACTCTAACTTTACACATAATTGCCTACCGAAATTTCGGCAGCATTTCCTCTGTATATACGACATCCCCGAGACTTAGCTCGGCTCAATTTAGCAACACAACAACCCAGAGGAGACATCCAAACAACAACAAACATCAATAAACACTAATTCATACACTATGGCATTATTAGCCATCTTTCGACACAACGAGTTATTTTTCGTTTTAAACTTGCATTTCCAACCAAACTTATTATTTTCATATCCATTATCCATCAAAATCATTACGACACACATCGGAGGCATCCATACCATATTCACATAACATTCATAAGTTACTCAAACATTCAACTTCCTATCAAATCACTACCTTTCCAATCTTTCCTAACTTCCAACATACAAGTTCATAAACACATTTTCATATTCCAAGTTCGTTATCGTCAATCACAATTTCAAGACATTAGGCTAACGCAACATACTTTCCGACAACGACTTAACAAACAATTCTTCGTTTTGGCTTAACCATTATCCTTCAATCTACTTCACAAAGCCATAACACAATTAACATACAACCAAAATCAAATTCACATCCCATATTACACATAGTACCATACGGCCAACATACTATATTTTCCAACTCTCACTAATTCATCCCACTTTCCTTTCTAATACAATTTCCACCATACTACAACTAACTTACACAAGAATTCAAACCATTACAATCATGCAATTTCATGTACATATTCGGCCAACACACCCCTAGTTCCAACACACAAAATTTCCATGTTTTTCATTCATTCACACATACTACAACATACATATACCATTTATAACACAACAAAATCATGAAATTCTCACCTTTCTTCAAGCCCTTCACTTGGAGATAAAAATTGTTTTCTTGCCCCAATATTTATACCAACTTGAAGAGGGCCTTGCACTTAGTCATAATCTCACAAGGGATGAATTTTTGAACCAAAGAATTGGCTCCAAAAAAATTTTTCTTTCTTTTTCTTTTCTCTTCTTTCTCACCCGAAATGGGTTCTTTCTTTTCCTCTCAATTTTTATGATCTTGAAACTTCTTGAATATTCTTAAGACTTATCCTTGATATATAGTTTCCCATGGGATTTAATTAATCCATGGGCCTTGACATAGGGTGGCCGGTTGGGCCCTTTAAAGTTGGGCCTCATTTCATTAATTCTTGTTAAGCCCAATTTGGCTATGTTTTGCAATTCATAAGGCAAGTTTCCAAAATTCCAATTTTTCCCTTGGCCACCTTTCGTAATTCCACACCATTATATTCATAACTTACACATTCATACCAAGTAGTGTCCAATTGTGGCCTCATTCATTACAAGTCAATTTACCTTGAATTTTTCGAACCAGCGAAAATGTCGGATGTAACATCCTCCCCCCCTTTAGAAACATTCGTCCTCGAATGTTAAATTGACCTTATGGGGCGTCATACTACTCCGGGAGGGTTCTCTTTATAGTCATCCTTTACTGACTTCCCGACATGGCTTCTTTACCAACATCATGGGGTAATTTTTCACATCACTGATTCAAATGCCTTCGTAATATATCTTCTCGTACCCCACGTAATTGTCGAACCATAAGCTATATTCTTGTAACAGACGAACGCTTTCCAGACGTCATAGTCCATACTATTCCTTGTTACACTCCTGAGATCCCTACCGCATCAATATAATCCCACTTCATACCAGACACTTCTTACCAATAGATTCAGGACTGGAACCGGACGCGTTGAGGCATATAGGACGGATTCGTAATCGGAAGCAGACATGCCAAACTATGGCGGATAGATTCATAATCAAAAGAAGAGATACGGAAGTATGTCAGACAGATCTGAGATCAGAGTCAGATGTATAAAAATGTATCGGACGGATTTCGAAATCGGAATCAGGCTTACAGAAATGTATCATACAGAGTCACACTTAGAATCAGACATGCGGAGATGTATCAGACAGATGCGTGACCAAAATTAGACGTACGGAGGCACACCAGACGGATTTATATCCAGAGTCAGACATACAGAGGTGTGTCAGACAGATTCGTAATCAGGGTTAATCGTACAGAGACATGTCAGACAGGAACGTATTCAGTATGAATCATACAAATCGTCTTGGGTGTCGCTTATTGACTTTTTCAAAGATTCTTCTTATTTGCCCTTTTTATCTCTCTTCTTCCCTACTATCCATACACTCTTTCCTTTTACAACCATCGCCATACCAGACTAACTTATGATGTAATTGGGCGTTTTCTATCCCCTGATAACATTCGGGTCGTTGCTGACTGTTATCCAGATTCGCTAAATTTTCCGAGTGGTATCGCACCCTTTGCTTTTTGCCCATTTAATCCGCGTCGGACTATGTGGTGTCTGTAAAGGCGCTAATTACTCCATACATTCTCTTTTCCTTTAAATTACCCCAAATTTTCATTTATATCAGTCATACCTGCACTTGTGCAAAACTTTGCATTACTTCCCAGGGGGTCACCCATCCCAGAATTGCTCTGGCTTGAGCACGCTTAACTCCGAAACTTTCATGCATTTTGACGCGTTAGGGCTAATATAATATCGCCGATTGCCCCTCACGACCTTTGTCACGAAATTTTAGAGTAAATCGGGGTCTTCGCAGATTTTCGGAAAACATTTGGTAGCGGGTCCCACCCCCGGCTAAGTCATACCATTACCATATTGCCTTTCTGAATCTCGGTATCTACCAAATTAACATTTATCTTACTATTTCTAATACCCAGAAGTATGAGATCACGTGATTCAACAAAATACAAAATTATCCATACATACATTTCTCAAAAAGGATTGGCTGGCGTACCTGGGCGTGCACTCGAAGACGCTCCTGGATCCTGCCGGCCGGTTAAAGCAAACACGCGGTTCGAAGGACCGCTGTAACCAGAAGCTGCACCTCGTCCTCTGCCACGACCCGCTGGCGCTGGTGCTGGTGCTGGTGCTCCTCGCCCCGCAGGGCGCATGGCTGCTGAAGGAGAAGATGAGCCTGCAACGGACCCAGCAGGCCGGGCTGAACCCGAACTGCCCTTAAGTGGGCACTCTCTGACTCGATGGTCTGGGCTCCCACAAAAATAACAAGCGCCCGTAGCGCGGTAACACTCCCCCGGGTGGGGCCTCCCACAGTAAGAACACGGGGGTATGGGTGGCCTCGACTGACCGGGACCTCTGGAGCTCTGTCCTGCGAACTGTGGGGGCGTACTGTAGGCTGGCTGGGACGAATACCTATTTCTCTGCCGCTGGGAAGGCTCGCTCTGAAATCCCTCTGAATACCCAGCCGATCTGGCTCTCTTAGGCTGGCCCCTGTCGTAACCCCTATCAGGCCGACGTTCCCTACGTCGGTCCTCCATGCCCTGGGCGTGTGCCTGTACCCGGGCTACATGCATCCCTGGTTGAGCAGCCACAGCCAAACAACCATCAATCAGATAAGAGTCCAGTCCCATCACATACCTGTGCACCCTGTCGGCCATCTCAGCTACTATGGTGGGTGCATACCTAGCCAGTGAATCGAACTCTAGGCTGTACTCGCGAACACTTCTACCATTCTGTCTCAAGTTCAAGAACCGATCGACCCTAGCTCTTCGTAGCTCTGGTGGTAGAAAATGGTCAAGAAAGGCCTTAGTAAATTCGGCCCATACCGCTGGGGGAGCATCGTCACCCCTGGAGAGCTGCCAAGACTCATACCAATTTGCTGCCACCTCATATAATCGATACGAAGCCAACTCCACAGACTCAGTCGGCGAAGCTTTAATCAATCGCAGTGTGCTCTCCATCTTTCTAATGAACTCCTGGGGGTCTTCCTCAGACTTGGTCCCGGAGAATTCTGGGGGACCACATGTCAGAAACTCGCGAGCCCTGGAGCTCTCATACCTGTCCGTACGACCACCCCCAAATCCATGCCTGCGAACCTGCTCCGCCATTAATGTGGTCAATAGCTGAACCGCATCTCGCATGGCCCTACCCTCCGCCCCTACCTGTGGAGCTGGAGGCTCGGGCACTGGAACCTCAGGAGCTTGCGGTGGAGCCGTCTCCCGATTAGCAGCTCCTGCTGCTCTGATGTCCTCCCGCAAGGGGGGTGTAACAGACCCAGACGACGGGGGCACATCCTCAAGTGCAGGCTGTACACTGGCCCTGGTAACCCTCGGGGCCTGGCTGGTCTCTCCTGCCTCAATCCTCGCCTTGCCCTTCTGGGCAGCTGTTGCCTTCCTCGGAGGCATCACTGAAACATAACAGATCGTTAGGAGAGGATCATCCTACTAATACAGTTCTATCGCACGATCTAAGAATCCAAAGAAGGGTAACATCCTAAATGCCCTGTAGCTTCCTGATTATAGATGTGGTGCACAACACATCGATAACCAGAACTCTACTAGACACGGCCTGTAGACATACCGAGGACTAACCGCTCTGATACCACTTTTGTCACGACCCAAACCCCGTGGGCCGCGACTGGTACCCTAACTGGGCACCCATACGTACCTACCTGATCGAACTCGAACCATACAGATTTTTTTTTTTCAAAACAGAAGTACAGAAGTAGGCCGATACAAATACGGCACGCGCGCAACCATACGTATATATACATATATACCTGAACATACAGACATTTACAAGTAAGCCGATAAGGCTAACATACAGACGAAACCCGTAACCCACACATCTATCTACAGGCCTCTACAGACATACAAAATCATATGGCGGGACAGGGCCCCGCCGTACCCAGAATATACACACATACGGAGTACACAGAAGACAGAAAATATATACCAAAAGATATGCTCCGGGTCAAAGGAGCTCTTCAAAAAGCAGAGTCGGAAACCTACGCGGGCGGCGTCTCACCTGGTGCGTCTGTACCTGCGGGCATGTAGCGCAGCCCCCGAAGAACGGGGGTCAGTACGGAAAATGTACCGAGTATGTAAAGCAGAAACGTAACAGATATAAACATAGTCCGAACTAGAGTCACAGAAATATAACGGGCAAAATCATAAGTCAAACTAACGGACAGAGTTATGATCCAGACAGACATACAGAATCGTGTTACACACAAATGGACAGAATTATAGTTCGGACAGACAGACGGAATCATAATACAGACCGACGAGCAGAATCTGAATCCATACGGACATACCGAAGCAGAAGCCATACGGACATGCAGAATTAGTCGTAACACAGACGAACAGACAGACAGTAGCACGACGGACATAATTATGCATGCAGAGTAGCACAGAGTCATACAAAATCATACAAAGGCGTGTGCTTTATAAATACAGATGGCACACGCATATATTCATACAGATCCCGGCCCTGTCTGGGGGCGCGGTAACAGAACCCGGCCCTCTTAGTACGGGACGCGGTGGACAGACAGAATCAAATCAGATCAGATGCCATCCTGGCCGCCATCCCCATACACAGATCATACAGACATACAAATCCCGGCCCGTACGCCGAGGGACGCGGTGAACAATGCAGAGAAATATGCACGATAACAAAACCTGGCCCGGGTCGCAGTGAAAGAATGCATTGAGACAGACACGAATCGATAAATGAGAAACCACCTACCTACAGACTCAACATACAGACTCGATCAAATTGAAGGGTGCCAAACGGCGAGCCAAAATCAGAATATCCAGATAATATGCACAGTACGCGCCTATATCCTAGTTGGGAAGGCACGACAGATTATTATCAGAATGGGATTCTCAGATATTCAGAAATCATGTAGTATAAATTGCACCAAAATAGCCATAATATACACAAAATAATAGTTCAGAAGTTTTTAAAGAAAATCGGACCCAAAATGGAAGTATTTAAAATCGTACCGGGAGTATCGGGCCCTGTGGGCCCACCTCGGACCAACCCGAGGCTACATATGTAAATTATTGATAATTGACCTTATGAGGTCACCCATACTCGTTCGGAAGTGTTCCGACTCCGTTTGGGGAAAGTTTGTACAAAATCTCACTTTAAGGGCAATTTGTAAGAAAATAGGTTCAATTGAATTGAAGGAATTGGAGCGGTTTTCCGTCTCGAATTCCGGGGAACAGAGTCGGACTTAAGGCTCGCGGCCGAGCCCACCACATCCAGAACATGCCTTGGAACGTATAGAAGTGCTTCACATACCTCGATGGCGCCTTATGCTCGCTCGGCGTCAATCCAAATTTCGTCCAAAATCTGGAAATGGTCAAGTTTACCATTTGGTTAGTTTCATTCTTTCAATACTGTAACTTTACACATAATTGCCTACCGAAATTTCGGCAGCATTTCCTCTGTATATACGACATCCCCGAGACTTAGCTCGGCTCAATTTAGCAACACAACAACCCAGAGGAGACATCCAAACAACAACAAACATCAATAAACACTAATTCATACACTATGGCATTATTAGCCATCTTTCGACACAACGAGTTATTTTTCGTTTTAAACTTGCATTTCCAATCAAACTTATTATTTTCATATCCATTATCCATCAAAATCATTACGACACACATCGGAGGCATCCATACCATATTCACATAACATTCATAAGTTACTCAAACATTCAACTTCCTATCAAATCACTACCTTTCCAATCTTTCCTAACTTCCAACATACAAGTTCATAAACACATTTTCATATTCCAAGTTCGTTATCGTCAATCACAATTTCAAGACATTAGGCTAACGCAACATACTTTCCGACAACGACTTAACAAACAATTCTTCGTTTTGGCTTAACCATTATCCTTCAATCTACTTCACAAAGCCATAACACAATTAACATACAACCAAAATCAAATTCACATCCCATATTACACATAGTACCATACGGCCAACATACTATATTTTCCAACTCTCACTAATTCATCCCACTTTCCTTTCTAATACAATTTCCACCATACTACAACTAACTTACACAAGAATTCAAACCATTACAATCATGCAATTTCATGTACATATTCGGCCAACACACCCCTAGTTCCAACACACAAAATTTCCATGTTTTTCATTCATTCACACATACTACAACATACATATACCATTTATAACACAACAAAATCATGAAATTCTCACCTTTCTTCAAGCCCTTCACTTGGAGATAAAAATTGTTTTCTTGCCCCAATATTTATACCAACTTGAAGAGGGCCTTGCACTTAGTCATAATCTCACAAGGGATGAATTTTTGAACCAAATAATTGGCTCCAAAAAATTTTTTCTTTCTTTTTCTTTTCTCTTCTTTCTCACCCGAAATGGGTTCTTTCTTTTCCTCTCAATTTTTATGATCTTGAAACTTCTTGAATATTCTTAAGACTTATCCTTGATATATAATTTCCCATGGGATTTAATTAATCCATGGGCCTTGACATAGGGTGGCCGGTTGGGCCCTTTAAAGTTGGGCCTCATTTCATTAATTCTTGTTAAGCCCAATTTGGCTATGTTTTGCAATTCATAAGGCAAGTTTCCAAAATTCCAATTTTTCCCTTGGCCACCTTTCGTAATTCCACACCATTATATTCATAACTTACACATTCATACCAAGTAGTGTCCAATTGTGGCCTCATTCATTACAAGTCAATTTACCTTGAATTTTTCGAACAAGCGAAAATGTCGGATGTAACATTCAACTATAAGAACACGTGACTATTTCTAAGGAAAATTGGGCAGCACTTCCTTTGTTTATACTACTTTTTCCCATATTCAATATCAACTCCCAAACGCTCACAACAACATTTACAATATTGCAATCAACAATCATCATTTATATACATTGACCACAATCCACCGTTTCTCTTCAATTTCTCCACATTTGTGGTTATAGCTTACTATCGTGTTTCCTCATATATTGTAACATTCCGTATTTTCATGTGTTGGAAAGCGTGCGAGTTAAATGATTTTAGTAATGAAAACGAGGTTATCTTCCCAAGCTTATGGGTGGTTGTAGTGATGGTACAGACGTGTTATAAATATTTGAAGTTAAACAAATCTAAGAAAATAAGTTTTGTCGAGGCTTGAAATTTATTTGATGAAATACAGTTCAAGCTATAATACCCCGTATTTTTGGACTAGGAAAGAGTTGAATTTGTGGGTTGTTCTCTCGTTACAATCATATGATATAAGGATAGAATTTGTAGTAGATGACTTCCTTATCTTATTGAGAATGTTATTAAGTTAAGAAAGAAGCATACGAAAGGTGATATGGGTTGTACAGATCCTATTTCAAGCTTAACGGTCATTATAAAGTATTATGAGGTCATTATGGATATATATGCTGTGTTGTTGAGATCTATTTTTGTCATTTTGGCTGTTATTGTGATATATGGAACTGGGGAAATGCTACCTGTTTCGTTTTAGGATCAAATTATCAATTGATATACATGATATACGAAAGCCATCTAAAGTCGTACATGTATTTCCTTGTCATAGGATTAGCATCAACATTAAAACGAGTTCGCTTTGGGTTTATATTGGCGACTTAAGGTATGTAAAGTTATCCTTTCTTTCTTTTTGGCATGATCCTTATCATATGAACGAACACAATGAGCAAGCAAGTTCCAAAGACTCTGTTCTTAGAGAGTGTAGAGATATTTGTATCGTTGGCCTCCTATGTTTTATGTCCATAACTCCCAAGACTTTTCGTATTAGCTTCTTATGTCACCAAAGGGGTTCAAAGTATCGTTTTTCGAGTTTTACATGCATATATATATATATATATATATATATATATATATATATATATATAGATGGATCGGGCCGTACGTTCCTCGGCACTAACATATTATATTATATATGGATCGGGCCGTACGTTCCTCGACACTAACATATTATATTATATATGGATCGGGCCGTACGTTCCTCGGCAGTAACATATTTTATTATATATGGATACTAACATATTATATTTATGGATCGGGCCGTATGTTCCTCGGCACTAACATATTATATTTATGGATCGGGCCGTACGTTCCTCGGCACTATTATATTATATATGGATCGGGATGTACGTTCCACAGCACTATCAGTTGTATTATAATCTATGCCTATCATACGCCGTAGAGTCGGTTCCAGTCATACAGAGTTACGCAGATATTCTCAGATGTTAGCCACAGATGCATTCTATTATTGAGATTGGTTTTCATGATTCATCTATACTTGATGTTCTTATGCTTTATATACTCGGTACATATTCTGCACTGACCCCCTTTCTTGGGGGGCTGCGTTCCATGCCCGCAGGTACAGATAGTCGGGTTGGTGACCCTTCAGCGTAGGACTACTACTCAGCTGTCTTGGAGAGCTCCGTTGTTCCGGAGCCTAGATTTTTGGTACAGATCTTATGGTGTATATATATATATATGTTTACCCAGGGGTACGGCGGGGCCCTGTCCCGTCATATTTCGCTATAGATATTCTTAGAGGTCTGTAGACATATGTGGCAGCCTTGTCGGCTTGTGTATGAGGACGATATGTATTGGCAGTCTTGTAGGCTTACGTATCATATTATGTTTTTATCAGTTGTGACTCCCAAGGAGGTCGGTTATTTGGATATATGTATATATGATGACGTTATGAACCTATGGAGTTCTTTTGCAAGTTTCCATATTGATTTTAGCTTCAGTTTGACTATGTCTAACAGGTACGTATACGAGTGTCCAGGTCGGGCACTAGTCATGGCCCACGGGGTTGGGTCGTGACAAAAGTGGTATCAGAGCAGTTCATCCTCGGAGTGTCTACATACCGTGTCTAGTGGAGTCTTGTTTATCGGTGTGTTGTGCACCACATCTATAAACAGGAAGCTACAGGACATTTAGGATGTTATCTTTCTTTCATATCTAAGATTGTGCGATAGAGCCCAATCATAGGAAATGAAATTCCTTTTACTAACCCTTGATTTCAGCTGAAGAACGGTATCGACAGAAGAAAGTGACTGATGATATTGGAAGCTACACAATACACAGGTAAGCAACGGTGCAAACGAGGCATGTCGGATAAGGTAAGAATATTGAAATATGGTTGACATGTAAAGTTAAAGAATGAAAGGGGAGGTAGATTGGAAGGTATAACAGGACAGATCGTTAAAGGTTCAGGTACGTCTCGAGGTGCTATATGTGAAGTAAGTTTCGGCACCTTTATACTTTTTACTTGAAATTGGGAGCCCTGTGTGGCTATGATATGATATATACGTATATATGTTAGCCCTGTGAGGCATTGTTGGTATTTCATGCGTGCAGGTTTTGGGATAGTAAGAAATATAGAGGAAACTCGGCCAAATTTTTTCTAGAAATAAAAAGAGAATGAAATATAGATTCGTAATATTCTTGAAATGTCATGCCAACAGTAATGATAGGATTTTACCCAGTTACAAGTCTGACTTCGAGAAATAAAGTTAACTATTGAATTAATAGTAATAGTAATTATGAGGTCGATATCGATAGGGTAAATTTATCATGTTGGATTAAAGCTTTAAGAGATACCCTCCATTTCATCCGTAAGAGGCACCATTGTTATTTGGGAAATTTTATTTCGAAAAAGCATATATGAGCAGCAAAGTTTGGAATTTATTTGAACAGACCAGAATACTTTCCAGCCACATTTTTATCTTAGAAAAGCCCATGTTGAAGGGCAAAAACGTCCGGCAATTAAGTTTTACTTTTATTTGAAGAGTACAAAGCATACAACAAGTAGCTTATGAACTAAATAGTTCGTTCATCACCCAAAAAAAAAAATCTGAGGGTAAACTATGTGAATCAAACAATAGAAGTCTCGTGGTGCTTCTCGGATTCCAGTTCTTCTTCTTGTGGTGGTTTTGGAGAATGCTTCATAGTGACAGAATCTTAGAGTTGGAGCGTTTTTGTGTTCTTGAGGTAACATTTCATCATATATTTATGTCCTCGAGTTTATTAATTCTTAATCAATTAATTGGAGATGGAATTTGTAGAAGGAAAAACTCAAACCTGTGGGCTGTCTTGAATCATGTGTTTCACGTGTTGTTCATGAGATACTAGGATAATTTGGAAGGGCTTATGACACTAAGAGATGGTTTAGAAAAGGTGGCAAATCTTAACAGAATGTTATATTGAGATATCGACTGAACTGATAAGCAGGGATAAATTACGACGAGTTTACAGTTAAAAGGAGTAATAGTATGATTGAGATAAAAGTACGGAGGAGGAAGAATTATGACAAATTATGAAGGTATTAATAAGACAGCTTGTGAGATGTTAAGGATAAGATTGATCAGAAAGGGTGAAGGGTGAAGGGTTAAGTACGCCTACTCCACATAGTGTAATTAAAACATAGTAAGAACCATGAATAAGGTTAAGAAGTGTTACGTTAAAGGATTGATCACGAACAGGATGTAATGTGAATATTATAAGGATTGTTATAGAAATTAGTAAAGCTTAGCGAGGAAGTGTCTAGGAGATATGACGTGATCTATGCGACTAAAGTGTAAGGGAAAATGTGAAATCGGCAAGCTATAGGATGAATAAGAAAGACTTATGGAGTTCTTCTATAGGGAAAGTTCAAAATAGGGATCAAGTGGTAACGAAAGTGAAAGCGAGCACAGGAAGAGAAGGAGTTAATTGAAAGAAGAAAAAAGAAGAAAGCGAGTGGGATTACAGTGTAGCGGTGTGTTATGACATGTATAGCTAAGAAAACGAGTAATATGAGCGACAGAATTGTGAAAGACCAAACTAAAGAAAGATGGGCAACGAGGTAAAATAAATGCCAAGAAATGACTGGTATGATAAGAACAAACAGGGATGAACGGAATACGTTTGGAGAATGAGAAAAGGGGTTATGCAGAAATAGTGTTTTCCGAAGGATACCGGAGTAGCATGAGATTCCTCGTGCACAAATAAAAGATGGACATAGACCAGAGAGATGAAAGAAAATTCTAAAGGAAGCACCCAAGATAGATGCAATTAATTGAGTATAGGTATAGAACGAAAGGGAAATATATAACTACGAGCTTAAAAGTATAGCACAACAGTGAGGTTATAAGATAAGATCATCATTTAGATGAACCCGATATGAATTTGAGTAAGTTAGAAGTCAATTTTGGGTACACAACAAGGGTGAAGGAGCATAAGGCATAAGGGAGTACTGCGTGTATATGACTTCACCTCGGAAATAGTGAAATTCTTAAAGGACAAGGACTGTAGGCCTAAGGAACAAATAATGTATTGTAAATTATTAGAGGAAACAGATGATATCCATTGGGATGAAGATAATACTACAAGAGAACTTTGGACACTTATCATCGGAACATAAGTGCTAACCAATTGAGCATTTGGAACGACTATAGGTACTGGTTAATTACGATTGGAGTAAGTGGAATGTGGCCTTAGATGAGTTCCTACACGGGTTGCATTACTCGAGTATAGATGGTTAGATGAGATTTTGTACCATATATAGAAAAGTTCTCATCGCCTCGTGACTGTGTTAAGGTTTCGTACATGGGTAATCTAAGTTATAGATGATAAAGAAAAGACATGGATATGGTGCAGTATACCAAATGTATTGGAAAAAGAATCATGTGAATTTGAAAATTGGAAATGGGGACATAGAGCAGAATATAACTAGATAATGATGTAAGTACACCTAAAAGGGGGGAAACGGATGAGAGAAATGCAAGTCTAAGATGAAAACAACTGACACTAAAATACATTTAATGTGGATACTTAAAGTTCAAGTGAGATCCCTTGCTGAAACAAGTTAGTAAGATTTGAAAGCCAGCAATAAACGGATAGAAGTCAGGATCGTATTTGAGTACAATTAAGATGTTGGCAACGGAGTTGTATGCTAATGATATTATGACTTATAAGTAGCAAAGAAGAAGGGATAGGGAATCTCCTATAGTAGGATATGAGGAAATCAAATAGTGAATAAGGGAAAGGGAAAGGAGTATGACAAGATAGACAGCAAGTGAATTTTAGTACAAATAAGATATGTAAAGCAGAATGAACCAGGAGAAGGAAAGACTAAGACTAAGAGTGGATATACTTGATACGAGTTGTACAAGAATAGTTATGAAATCTACGCATATTTGTATGTTAAGAATGGGACCAAGTGAGTACTTGATAAGAAGAGTAAGGATTCGGTAATAACAATGTGGTTATGATATTTTGGATACATTAGGGAAAGGTGTGAGATAGATTGAACCAAAGTACCGAGATAGGATTAGTACTAAGAGCAAAATTTGAGTAAAGGGGCAATAGAATAGTTAGAGTCAAAAATAAAGAAACAACACGAGATAATATGCTGAATGTATTGCCAGTTAGGTTAAGGGAAATTACGAAATGATAAGACAATCAGAACAAGCGAGTTACTGGATGACAGTGAAGTGATAATATGAGGGGACCCTAGCGCTATTTGATAGCCAACCCCAAAGATCGAGATCATGAACTAAGACCAAGTGATAGTTAAAAAAAACCTCTAAAAGAAAGTCAGAAAGTGACACAAGATGCTGAAGATTTCAGAATACGGACTGTAATAGCAGAGCAAAGCAAGGTTATTGGAGTAGAATAATGTTATGCTCTGGGAAATTTCATTTTACTCATAGAATCTGCGAAGGGCCTACAGGTTACCAGAGGCATGAAATAATCCAGGGATAGTAAAGTAAAGTGAACGACTAAGTGCATCGGGGAAAGGAGAAGATTTCAATAGAAGAGCCCACAATACAACTGTCAACCAACTACGAGATAAGGAGGAGAGTAAGGACAATGGTATGGAATTACAACCTCGAGAAGCAACGGAAAGAGGAAATATTACGGGAATAGGTATGTAGAGATCCGAAATGCATTATAATAAATTGAAGGGAATCGACCAACGAAAGGGTCATGTGAAGAACATAATTCAGTAAAAGAACACTTGAGAAATTATTGGGAGCACAGGACTAGTTTAACATTCGGGGACGAATGTTCTAAAGGGGGGAAGGATGTTACATTCCGTATTTTCATGTGTTGGAAAGCGTGCGAGTTAAATGATTTTAGTAACGAAAACGAGGTTATCTTCCCAAGCTTATGGGTGGTTGTAGTGATGGTACAAACGTGTTATAAATATTTGAAGTTAAACAAATCTAAGAAAATAAGTTTTGTCGAGGCTTGAAATTTATTTGATGAAATACGGTCAAAGCTATAATACCCCGTATTTTTGGACTAGGAAAGAGTTGAATTTGTGGGCTGTTCTCTCGTTACAATCATATGATAGAAGGATAGAATTTGTAGTAGATGACTTCCTTATCTTATTGAGAATGTTATTAAGTTAAGAAAGAAGCATACGAAAGGTGATATGGGTTGTACAGATCCTATTTCAAGCTTAACGATCATTATAAAGTATTATGAGGTCATTATGGATATATATGTGTGTTGTTGAGATCTATTTTTGTCATTTTGGCTGTTATTGTGATATATGGAACTGGGCAAATGCTACCTGTTTCGTTTTAGGATCAAATTATCAATTGATATACACGATATACGAAAGCCATCTAAAGTCGTACATGTATTTCCTTGTCATAGGATTAGCATCAACATTAAAATGAGTTCGCTTTGGGTTTATATTGGCGACTTAAGGTATGTAAAGTTATCCTTTCTTTCTTTTTGGCATGATCCTTATCATATGAACGAACACAATGAGCAAGCAAGTTCCAAAGACTCTGTTCTTAGAGAGTGTAGAGATATTTGTATCGTTGGCCTCCTATGTTTTATGTCCATAACTCCCAAAGACTTTTCGTATTAACTTCTTATGTCACCAAAGGGGTTCAGAGTATCCTTTTTCGAGTTTTACATGCATATATATATATATATATATATATATATATATATATATATATATATATATATATATATATATATATATATATATATATATATATATATATTATATATGGATCGGGCCGTACGTTCCTCGGCACTAACATATTATATTATATATGGATCGGGCCGTACGTTCCTCGGCACTAACATATTATATTTATGGATCGGGCCGTACGTTCCTCAGCACTATTATATTATATATGGATCGGGCTGTACGTTCCACAGCACTATCAGTTGTATTATAATCTATGCCTATCATATGCCGTAGAGTCGGTTCCAGTCATACAGAGTTACGCAGATATTCTCAAATGTTAGCCACTGATGCATTCTATTATTGAGACTGGTTTTCATGATTCATCTATACTTGATGTTCTTATGCTTTATATACTCGCTACATATTCCGTACTGACCCCCTTTCTTGGGGGGCTGTGTTTCATGCCCGCAGGTACAGATAGTCGGTTTGGTGACCCTTCAGCGTAGGACTTCTACTCAGCTGTCTTGGAGAGCTCCGTTGTTCCGGAGCCTAGACTTTTGGTACAGATCTTATGGTGTATATATATATGTTTACCCAGGGGTATGGCGGGGCCCTGTCCCGTCATATTTCGCTATCGATATTCTTAGAGGTCTGTAGACATATGTGGCAGCCTTGTCGGTTTATGTATGATGACGATATGTATTGGCAGCCTTGTCTGCTTGCGTATCATATTATGTTTTGATCAGTTGTGACTCCCCAGGAGGCCGATTATTTGGATATATGTATATATGATGACGTTATGAACCTATGGAGTTCTTTTGTAAGTTTCCATATTGATTTTATTCTCAGTTTGACTATGTCTAACAAGTACGTATACGAGTGTCCAGGTCGGGCACTAGTCATGTCCCACGGGGTTGGGTCGTGACATATATAATACTTATTTCATGGCCCAAATGTCATTTATAACGTATTCATAACCAAAACACTCCAACATTCACGATTCAACCCAACTACCATCCAACCATGACATTATTCACTCATGAATGACCCATTTCCTATGTCTTTTTAAATTTCAAGTCTCTTAACCTTCCAATACCTTAGACAACATGGTTTAGTCATGAAACTTACCTTAGATGATGGTTGAACAAGCTTTGAATGGAATTACTCCTTTAGCACCAAAACCCTACTTCACTTCTTTTGGGTTTTCTTGAGAGAGATGAAGTTTAGCTAGGTTTCACACACTTTGTCTCATGGATTTGGTGTTATTTATCATGGATTTCCTTTGATTTTCTTGTAATGAAGAGTAGAGAGTACTCTAGAGGTTTCTAGAGAGAAATGTCGTGGAGATGAAATGAATTTAATGAGCTTGGGTCTCCTTTTAATGACTTAAAATCTGATCCGGAATGAACAGTAGCTGAAGTGTACAGTGGTCGTAAACCCAGTTTACGGTCTGTATTCCAGTTTGCGGGCCGTATATTGTGGTCGTATTTAAGCATATCAAAACCAGAAAGGTATGCTGAGGATCATGGTGATTTACGATCGCAATTTACGGGCCGTATTTCAATTTATGGTCCGTATTCCAAGTCATATTTAACCATTTAAACATTTGACAGAAAGTTGAAGTTTGGTAAGTTGGAATACGACATGGTGGTTTATGGGTCGTATACCACTTTACGGTCCGTATTTCACTTTACGGTCGACTGGGCCAAAGTGCAAATCTGCGACTTTCAAGTCTTCAAAACCTATAATTAATCATTGTGGAGCATAACCTATCTCTTATTGCGATTACCTTTGAAATCTCACTCAGGGTCGTCAAACGTCATTCCCTTCTCATTAAAACATCATATACCCGTATTCTTCGTTAGTCTATTCGTGGTACGTTCACGGGGAAATTTCCGAGGTGTAACAACAGTTCCCAGGAAGGTAAAGGGGCAATACTTCATATCTCAATTGATTTAATCCATTAAGCAAGAAATACACAAGACAAAGAAGGGAAAAAAAATAATTTAGAGACGAGATGTCACAGAGAAGTTCAAACAAATCAACATGTTACAATGCCTTAGTGTTCACTCCAGAACAAACCATTTGATCATCAAGGCTTCAATTTATCAAATCCAAGTTCAGAGAAAATCAATTATTTCACACAGATAGATTTCATCTTTGTCTCTATCATACTGTTTGAACAAAATAGACTCAAAATTGTACCATTTTCCCCTTTATCTAATCATGGGGTTGCAAAGTCAAATGCATCCATATGACAAGCACACACCCCCATAGACTTATAGAGCATGTCATGAAACTCCTTATTTGGAGGAGAGGTACTATGAGCCAAGTTGAACTTGTCCCTTCTCAATCCTCTCTTTGAAGTGTCTTTAAAAGGCTTCTCTCATATCAAGTGGTTCATAGATTGATCTTGGACACTTATGAATCTATAAACACCATCATTTTGAACCAATCCCCCATCTAACATTTGATCAACATTGACAGAGATTGGTCTCTTAGTTATTTTACCCCAGAATTCTGGTCATTGTGCCGATTTTAATCCCTTTGGTCATGATAGAGAATGTGATAGGCCCCTGTGCTTTATTCTAACTTGGTTTCAGTAGCATAAGATCTCAAAATATCCTCCCAGACATAGTTAAACTTATCCTAACCAAACATAAGACCTCTATGTATCCCACAGCCACAGGGAATGAGGTTCAGGAGGAAAAGGGGACCTCAGGGACCTGAAAGAGAAGCAAGATGGGGTGAGGTCATCACCTCCCCTACCCTATCATGAATCTTACTTTCAGTAGAAAGGGAGCAAAGGCTCCACTGGTTATTGCTTCCGGTTCATGCCTAAGCTCACCTTTTACTCTCATGAGGCACTCTCAACTCGTTACCTCATCCTCATCCTCATGTCCAGTGACAACCACTAAGACTTTTGTGGTTAAGATTAGTT
The DNA here is from genome assembly GCF_019175385.1 of Lycium barbarum. NCBI lineage: Eukaryota > Viridiplantae > Streptophyta > Magnoliopsida > Solanales > Solanaceae > Lycium > Lycium barbarum. The sequence goes on along the minus strand of NC_083344.1, from coordinate 42,931,337 downwards.
TAACACTACCTTTAAATCAAATCTCAGCTAAACACCTAGTTGACATTGACACAAGTTAACAATTTCAGTTAACTCAACCTAGGATCTTAATCATAAAACCTGTTTTGAATTCCCATTTAATCTTGATAGAATTTAAAACCACATAGACATCCAATTTAAGGTTGATCTTTAGGATAGTGCAAATCAAGACAGAACCACAACAAGCATATTTCTTCTCTGAATACAATCACTTCACCCTTTTAGTCTTACAGCATCATTTCTTATCATCATATTTTTATTAATACCAACTTCCAGGATAATCATGAACAGTTTATGAAACAATTTAGGCAGATTTAGTCAAAAGGGGCATAGTCACACACAGAGGTGGGGGGAAAGGGAGTAACACATCAAAGAATCAGAGGGGTCCCAACCTACACTTATTCTTTTCCTATTCTTTCCTATGCTTCAAACTCTAGATTATTTATGTATTTTTTAAAAAAGAACCAATGTCTAATTTTAAAGATCACACAAAGTCAGTTTCATGCACATAATTCATTTCAAACACTCTAAATCCTGGACAGATCAAGTAAAGTGTCTCTGGGGTCTTCTAGTTTATTCTTGATTACCTAGACTAGATCATATTTCAAGATAAGAGCGTGCAGTCTATTTTTATTTGTTGTTTCACACACCACCATTAAGGATCTCTACCTATCCCATGTTTTACCTAAATGTGCAACAAACAAACCATTTCAAAATCATGTTCAGGTCAATTCAGATATATATATTCAGACAGATTTAGGCTAACTCAAACATTATCCAGACAGACTTGAGCAAGTTCAGGAACCAGGTCTATCCAATCACCTTTAAATGCTTCTTAATCATATTTGGACTTGTTTAAGTGCACACACTCTTATTAACCTTTTAGACTCATTCAATCAAATCAACAAGCACATTCTGGAGTATTCAAATATATGGGACATTCACAGATATTAGTAAATATACTTAAATCATTTCATGTGTTCATTCAAGTCCCAGCCTGGGCAAACAAAAACTAATCCACATAATTCTTATACTAACAGACTCATATAAAAAGGGATTTAGGCAGGTTCATATCAACTTCTCATCCTTTTCTCTTCTTTTAGATTTTTTAACCCTTGTAAACTAAGTGATTAACTCCTTGAGACAATATCAATATTTAACTTCATATGAGCATCTATTTATATTATGATTATCCTTAAAACCATAAAGGGGGTTTTAGCATCACAAGACCAAAGTTCAGAACCAACAACAACTACAACATCATTACTTGAACCATACAAACATGAATAAATACTTGAACTAAACAGGAGACTAATATCATAATACTTAACTAAAGCAACATATCATAAAAATTGACACTTGAATGAATAAATAATAAAACAAAGCAATAACAAGATAAATTGTTACCTTTTTTATGTGCAACCGTTTCAAGATTCAACTTGGAAACCTCTTGCGCTCCCAATGCGAACCCAGCCACAACAAAATAAAGGAAATCAAACTTTAAAACTAAGAAATTCAACCTTTAAAGTTAAGTAAAAAATTTCAACTAAAAACCCTAATTTCGAGTATAAATCCTCAAAATATGGGGTTTATATGTGTATACTCGTCTCTGTCTCACCCCTCTAAAATGCAAAGCTAGGGGTTCTGTTTATAGAACCCAAAAATGAAATAAAACCCCTAATTTTTCGATGTGGGACTCGTTTGAATTTTTGTCAATTTTCACTTGTTTTCGAAATGAACGAACAAGATTGAAATGAAATAATAACAAACAACTCGATGATTTCAAGGTGACGGACCAACTTGCATGCAAAATAAAAGAAAAGATGAAAATAAAGGGAGGATTATACCTTTAAGCGTGTTTGGATAGGATTTGGTGGCGGAAAATTCGTGAAAAGGACGAAGCAATAAATATTTCGTCCTTCTTCTGCCATAGCAACACCTGTACACACCTACCTCCTCTTGCCTCCGTTTGGGCTGGATCTGGGTCATTTGGGCCTGGGCCTAGGATCAACCAAAATAAAAATAAAAAAGAAAGGGGCCTTTTTACATGTATATACACACAGTGTATACATACTTATATATAGTGTATATATACGTACGTATAAAGGGCAAAAACGGGCAATTCGATAAAAAATGGGCAAAACTAAAAAGGTTGACTATTAACCACAATATTTCAAATATAACTAAAATTAAGACATAATTAAACAACTAATACCATTAACAAGGTGATTTTGCAATAATGACCTTAATTGTCTTGAACCATGGATTGGTTATTTCAATTATGGCAATAATTTGTACAAATGCATATTGAATATGCAAAATTAAGAATTGAGGGGTAAAAATGATTAATTCATTCAATTTATCAGGACCCTTGAATCAAATCAGAGTGAAATGCTCGTTAATTGACTTTCTGATAATTTTATCAATTAAATAGACAATTGTTTCAGATTACTCTTTCTCGAAAAATACGTAAATTATTTTCTAAATGATTCATAATTTTATCAATTATTTTACTAAATAAAAATGGAATTTTTTTATCTAAACAATTATATAAAATCATTTTGATATGTAGAAAAATACACACTTCACTCTGTTTGATATCCACATGTTCTGAATAGTTAAGGTAAATTATGGAAAGTCAAAAATCAGGTGTCAACAGTATATTCGTTATATGTTATCATATGTTCTGAATTGTTTCTTGACACTGTAGACACTAACTAAGTAACCAGTACACAAGCATACAATTGTTGTTTTTGATGGTATGTTAGGTAACGCATAAGAGAGGGTTTGTGACGATCGTACGTAGTACGTGAACTTGTTGTTTTCCAAGATTATTGGTGAGCTCACATGCTTGTTCGTGGGACCCCATCTATATTAGATTTTATAGCTTTCAGTTCCGGGTTGCGTACCAAACTTAGACAATTTATTTATTCCTCTTAGAAGCTCCATAAATAGACATCAATATTGTGGGTAGTTGTTGAAGTCACTGTTTGACTTGTTGGGTGTTTTTCCATTCTTAGCGGATTGTCCGTCTTATGAATATTTAAATTGATTTCAACTTTCCACTTATAATTTTCTTAATGCTAGTTATGTTTTAAACACGTTTTTAAATATGAAATCATGACAATTCGTTGTATAATTACTTTATAAGGTGCTTTTGGTGTCGTTCCTAAGCATCAGATGCCTGTTGCACTAGGTTTTGGTTCAGGGCGTGACAAGCTTGGTATCAGAGCCTAGGTTTAGAAGTATCCTAGGATTTGTCTGTGTATGTGAAGCTATGTCTAGTGGATTATTCGTCGTGCATCCTGATCACCTGCTTGATAGAAAGACTACCAAGACATTTATAGGTGTTTCTCCTTCTTCTTAATTCTAGATTGTGCTATAGAGCTTAAACTTTCTTTAGGGTCGTCCTGACATCTCCGTTAATTCGTACAATATAGAAATGGCTTTAATTCGCGTGGGAGCAGCAAATCAAAGAAACAATGGTGCTTCTGGCACATCATTTTAAATCGGATGATCCACTAGGGTTACTAACTCCGCCACTACGTGGCTAAGGGTTTGAACTTCCAGCAAGTGAAGGCCAAACACCGAAGGCCTGGTGGTTCGCTCAAAATATTAAGATTCCTCAATGGAAGTGAGAGATGATGAATATGGACTATGTTGTGGGTTTGCCTCGCACAAAGGCCAAATTTGATTCAATTTGGGTGATTGTGGATAGACTTACGAAGTCAGCTCACTTCTTTCCTACAAAGACGACAGATGTTGCAATGAATTATGCAAATCTTTATTTGAAAAATATAGTGAGGTTGCATGGGATTTCAATGTACATCATATCTAACAGAGGTACGCAATTGACAACTCATTTCTGGAAATCTTTCAAAGAAGGTCTGGGGACTAGTATAAATTTTAGCACTGCCTTTCATCCTTAGACGGATGGGTAGACAGTGAGGACTATTCAAACTCTCGATGATATGTTACGAGCTTATGTTATTGATTTTAGAGGTAATTGCGACGAGCATTTACCTCTTCTAGAATTTTTTTACGATAACAATTATCAAGCAAATATTCAGATGGTTCCTTATTAGGCACTTTATAGGAGGCATTGTAGAGCGCCTATTGGGTGTTTTGAACCTACATAGGTAGAACTATTGGGTCCTGACTCAGTTCACGAAGTGATTGAGAAAGAGAATCTCATTGTTCAATGACTCAAAAATAACTCAAAGGCGACAGAAGACTTATATGCATATGAGGCGTCGTGAGATAGATTTTGTTAGGTGACAAGGTATTCTTTAAAGTGTCGCTACTGAAGGGTGTGATGCGGTTTGGTAGAAAGTGAAAACTTAGTCCTCGTTTTATTGGCCTTATGAAATTGTGAGAAGAATTGGAAAGGTGGCTTATGAGTTGAACTTATCATCTGATATGTCTATGGTGCATCCCGTGTTTCACATGTCGATGTTGAGATTATATAAACCTGATCCTTCTCATATCTTAACCCATGAAGAAGTTGAAATCAATGAAGGTTTGTCGTATGAAAAAGAAAATCGGTGGAAATATCAGATCGTCAAGTTAGGAGACTGAAAACTAATAAGTGTGTAGCTTAGGTTAAAGTCCTGTGGGAAAATCATAATATCGAAGAAGCAACATTGTAGGTGGAGGAGGACATGAAAAAGAAATATCCTTATCACGACCCGACTAGGGGCCATGACGGGTACCCGGGGCTAACCACCGAGCACCGCTCATACTACTAGTAATCATTCTCATCCTGCGATCATTCATTAATCTCATGCTTATAATCATAGAAGAACCATTTTCACTTGAAACATATTTACCTTTATATACATAAGCCTTTCGGCTATCAAAATAATATATATACAATGAGGAAATAGTGAGACCATACTATCCACACATATGTATCTACGAGCCTCTACTAGAGTACTATACATATGGATGGGACAGGACCCCGTCGTGCCCAAAATATATATATACACAAAATAATAAGCAATGGCACCTCCGGAACAATGGAGTGCTCTCAAAGTCTGCTGATAACTCCTATGAATCTGGATCACCTCCCTGTCTACCTGTGGGCATGAACACAGTGTCCAAAGAAAAGGACGTCAGTACGAATATTGTACTGAGTATGTAAGGCATAAACAATAACAATACATCAATGAAATAGGGGGATATAAAATGAAGAACAATCTGTAACTGACTGTCAGTTTTAATAGAAATAATGCATGTTGACTTACTTCATAAACATCATCATCAAATCATGTATGCCCATATATATATGTATAAGCTGCCCAACCATATAGGTACGGTGTGATCATCATTAGCCTGCGTCCAGGCCTCCCGCGTCCGGGGTAACCATCTCATGCCGCCCACTAGTGCTGTCTGCCCATGCCATCTAGACATGGTGTATACGCTGACGCTTTAGCGGTGTCTTCCCGGCCATATAGGAACGGTGTAATATCATCATCATGTACTCATCATAATGCATGCATAAAAACTCAAAGACAACTATACTTTATCGGGGTGACAAAAGGTCATGAACCCCCGATTCCATTATGGAGCATTCATAAGCATTCTGCCTCACCTTGATGGAATTAGCATATAAGGTGAGTGTGGCACAAAGAACATAATTTGGATCATTAGCTTTATAGAAGCATCATATCATGAACTGTAGAATCTTTAGACTTAAGCTCATCATCGTCATTATCTTACTTCATCTCATACAGGCTCTTCATAAACATAGACTCATGATTTCCATTATATACATATATTTAGAGAAGTCATAGAAAGATAGGAAGATTCATGCCATGGAGTCATGCCTTAGAAGGAAAGGACTAGCCTTACATACCTTTTCGTTTAGCTATTCTATCACTTGATCGTTCTCCTTCAATGCTCACGTTTCTACCTTCAAGAGAGTTCGTATTGACATTAACTAATCGATCATATGAACATGCTCAACTAAGGCTAGAGAAAATTGGGCAGCATTTCCTTTGTTTATGAAACTTTCCCCATATCATATATCAACTCCCAAACGTCTATAATATATTCACAATATTATAACCAACAATCTTCATTCATCTACATTATCCACATTTCACAATTTCACTTCAATTCATCCATAATCATGGTCATAGTACACTAGTATGTTTTCTCACATATAATGCTTATCCCATGTTCTTAATGTCATTTATAACATATTTATAATCACAACATATCAAGAATTATGACTCATTCCCAACTACTACTCAAAATCACATTATTCTCATCTTTGTAACCCATTTTCTATCTCCTTTAATAATCTAAGTCTTTCAACCTCTCAATACCTTAAACAATATGGAATGATGATAAAACTTACCTTAGATAGTGTGGGAATGAGCTTTGAGTGGAAATACTTCACTTGAGCCAAAACCCTAGTTCACGTCCAATGGGATTTCTTGACTTGGATGAACCCTAATGAGTTTCTTACACTTGATTCTCTTGGTTTGATGAAGTTGATCATGAATTTCTCTTGAGTTCTTGTGGAAGAAGTTTGGAAATATTTCTAGAGAGTTCTTGAAGAGTGGAGTGAGAAAATGAAATGAATGGAATGAACTTGGTCCCCTTTTTAATAACATAAAAATCTATCCTGCTCAATTCTACGGACCAACATACGGTCCGTATAATTTATATGGACCGTATGTCTGGCCGTAAATTTGGTCCAGTGAGGGCTGCCATTCTGGACAGGATATACGGCCTAACATACAGCTAGTATATTTTATACGGCCAGTATATTGGACCGTATAATGCCCAGCTTTTCCGAACTCGTTCTTGTCGATTCGTTTGATCTCCAATCCTTATGGAACCATCTTAACACTTGTTTAACACCTCATTAACAACCTAAGGGATGTTATAACTCTTCTCCAAGACATCATTAAGTCACCATTAACTTGTTACTCGTAAATCTCTTCCGATACATAACGTATGCCTTGCCTTTCTTGGCCAACTTTCTTCTCTTACCTCGAATGTCTTTGAAATCTCAATTACGATCATAAAATGTTATTTCTTACTTATTGAAACATCGTATACTTCGTGCCCTCCGTTAGTCTATTCACTGTGCTTAAACGGAAAAAAAATTTGAGGTGTAACAATCCTCACCTGTTCCCTATTCTAGGTACGTGTTGAATGTTCTAGTTATTTCAAATTACGCAAGTGTTGGCTAATGTTATGAAGCCGTATTATGCTTTTGTTGATAGGTATTCTAGAAGTGAGAGTGCCCGTGAGGACCATGTTTTTCTTTTTGGGTGTTAGTTGTCTTTTTATCTTTCTAGGATCGCTTTAGTTACAAAGGGAACTCCGGTGAATTTTTTTAAAATTTGGGGACTTAGTTGAATTTTAGGCTTTGAGTCTCATTCGAGGACGAATACTCCCAATGGGGAGATAATGTAATACTCCGTAAATTTGAGTTGGATTTTAATTCAGTAAGAGGGTGATGAAGTGACGTCTTAGCTATACAAAGTGCTATCAAAGTTATTTTGGGTGTGAATGTCGACTTAAGATCAAGATGAATGGTACAGTGCACAGGAATCGAAAGTATCGATTAAGTTTACACTAGACCTGACTTCAAACGAGTATAACTCAAATATTCGTTGAGAATTTGGGAAAATGCAAAACATGAAAGTTGTAGCCCTTTGTAATACCTTTCTAACCATTTGAAGACTAAGTCAATAGGAGTTCTATACAAAGATTTATGTACATTTTACTAAAGGAAAGACAACAGTTGCAACATGTTTGCGCTGCAAGGGTGGCGTAAGTATTTGGTAGCGTTTTAGCGGGATTTGAGGTATGTCTCTTTTCAAACATACTTTTCAACCTTGAAATGGTTTCTTTGGCAAGGATTCATGTGCGTGAAGGACAAAGCTGCATTGAACCTGATGTGTGTTATATTATCTATACGTAACCTTGAGTTCCCCTATCAAGGGATGATTGAAACTGAATTATAACGCTTTGATATTTGAATATTCTTTGCCCCTAGAAGGGACGGTCAAAACTTGTTTTCAAAAGCATAGATACTTAATGTGTTTTGCCCTATGAACTGATTATTAACTTGAAATTTTGTAATGATTTGAACATGGTTTATAAATCGATTGATGACTTTATATATATACCCCTATTAATGAGATGATGAACATAATCCATAATGAATGATTCAGCTTCTTATGGTTAATAGGCCATGATTTCTGTTGTTTGTGTTTGGCCTAGATCGAGAGGAACGATAGTCACTATGGATCCTTGTGGGTTAGACTAGCCATTCGGGAGGAAGAGTGGCCATTGAGAGTTGGTAGCCCCGGTGTGGTCTTTGCCTAGCTATCTAGGAGGAAGGGTAGCTATTGTGGGTTAGCAGCCCTGTGTGGTCTTTGCCTAGCTATATAGGAGGAAGGATAGCCATTGAGGGTTGATAGCTAGATACGGTTCTTCCATGTAGTTTAGGAAACCTAAAGTGGTTATCCCTTCATTACTTTGAACTGAGCCGGTATTGGTATAATTGCAGTTGCCCATCAGTTGGCACGTGATGAACTTGAATTCAATTGAAAGGACTTCAGGTAATGAGAAACGACTTAATGATTCAAAGTGATCACTTCTTATTATTTACATATTATGTATATTCATGATATGCTATCATTCGTTTTGAACTATTTCTTAACAGTATTGTGATTACGCATTTAACTTACATATTTTGTTATATTAACTATTTTCCCGTAGACACGCACTGAGTACCCAATACTCACACATTCCATTATTTCTTTTGATTATATGTTAGGTAACACAGAAGAGCAGGTTTGTGACGATCGTATGGAGTAGGTGCAGTTGCTATTTTCCAGGCTTATTGGTGAGACCACATGCTTGTTCGTGGGATCCCATCTCTTAGATTTTATTACTTTCAGTTCCGGGCTGCTTCCCGAAGTTAGACTATTTATTTATTCCTCTTACAAGCCCCATAGATAGACACCAATAGTGTGGGTAGTTGTTGAAGTCACAATTTGACTTGTTGGGCGTTTTGCCACCATGCGTAGCAGAGGCTCCGTCTTATGATTATTTATGTCCATTTCGACTTTCCCTTTATAATTGTATTAATGCTAGTTATGTTTTAAACGTGTAGTTAAATATGAAATCAAGACAATTCATTTTATAATTACTTTATAAGGTACTTCCGGTGTGGTTTCTAAGCATCAGATGCCTGTTGCGCTAGGGTCGGGTTTGGGGCGTGACAGGAACTCCAAGCCCTACAAGCCATTTTCATGAAAAGAGAGGCCTTAGAGACCCTTGAGGATAAACACATGAAGATAAAAAAACATTTAGATGATTGCTTAGAGCGACGAAGAAGACAGAGGAGAGAACGGACCCAGAATACCGCCAAGTATGCGACCACATCCATCCATAAGCGGTCGCATCTCCTAAGTGCTCAAACCAAAAGCTAAGTGGAAAAGCCACCAAATGCTTCCACAGGATGTGACCGCATCTCCCCATATGCGGCCGCATATGCCATTGCATTGGAGGCTGAGTAGTTCGTTTTGGGATCATTTTGCAAGTCATGCTAAGGTCACTTTTGGGCCTAGTTGTAATATAAAGCTTACACTATAAATGGTGGCTCCCAAATTAGAATATCTAGTTTGAATATTTATGATACCTTTCTCTTAGTTATAACTTAGTTTTTGTCACGACCCAACCAGAGGGCCGCGACGGGCACCCAGAGTTGTCCTGCCAAGCACCTTCTAACATCCATCTCATAATCATATCTAGGTGGGCCACGCAGCTAACTCACAAATATCATAAACATTAAGAGACACGAGTTCAATAAATATATGTATGTCTATATAAACATCATCAACTCTGCCCCTATGTACAAGTCGACAAGGCTGCCAAAATGATATACAAAATATGAACCGATGAGGTTATGGGATATCTAGCTATGTACACCTGTCTACGAGCCTCTACATGGAGTATGTAATATCATAAAGATGGGACAGGACCCTGCCATGCCCAAGTATGTACACAAAAGAATAATACCAACTAAATTGCAGCTCCGGATCAAATGGAGCACTTCTATGTAATCGTTGATGAAGCAGCCTAGGGGTCTGGTCCGTCTCCCTATCTACCAGCGGACATGAACGCAGTGTCCACAAACAAAAGGACGTCAGTACGAATAATGTACCGAGTATGTAAGGCATGTGTAATAAAATAAGGAAAGTATGAAGATAACATAAGAGAGAACGATCAATCTGCACCTCTAAATGCCTCTCGAGGCAGATGTCATGCATGCTCAGCTTTTGTTTAAAAAAGCATTTTCACACATACATATATAATAGCGTACCAAGCCATATAGGCTCGGTGTTATCATCATCATCCCGCGTCCGGGGTAACATCATAACGTAGCTACTCCAGTGGTGTGCACATCTATATGTCGTACCCAGCCGACTATAGCTCGGCTCGGTGTGAGAAAATAGCTACATATATATAAATCATACATGAGAGCCCAAATAAAACGTTACAACTCTATCGGAGTGACGTAAGGTCGATAAACGTCCGATTTCTGTTATGAAATCATCATCATCACTATATCTCACCTTGAAAGAACAACTACCATAAGATAAGATCAACAACAATGAACGAGATCAATAATCATATGAGAAAGATCATTAATCATAAGACAATTATCAACAATATCATATGAACCTCAAGAATCATAAGCTTTAGCATTTCTAGAAATGAAGTCATCATAGAGGACATTTGTATGTATATTCGTATCGAAGTGATCATGCCATAAGAAGGAAAGGGTTAGCCTTAACATAACATACCTTTCGTCTCCTTAACTACTTAACGTTCTTGACCCAAGCTCGCAAATCTACATTCAAGAGGATTCATACTAGAGTTAAGTATTGAAAACACTCTTAGGTTCAAACTAGAGTAATGAGTAAGCTAGCGGAATTTGGGCAGCACTTCCCCTATTTTATCGACTTCCACCAAATTCCAAAATAACTCCCAATCAACAATAACAACATCCACAATACCGTATCAAAATATTTCATTCAAACTAAACTTAAATTAATCCAAAATCCCCTTTCAAATTTACCTCATAGTCATCAACTTCAATTCAATACTTTGTGACTTCTCCACTATGATTCTTTTCCTTCCCAAGAGTTGCAAAACCTTTAAAACAACTTAATCATATTTATAAGATGAATAACATACCTTATGATAGAAGAACTTCACCTCCCTCAACTTCTTCCAAGACCAATTTCATCACAACATTGAGTAAAAGCAAGGATGATCACCTTCCCTGGATTATCTTAGAGTTTTGATATTTGATCTTCTCTTTTAATAGTGTGGAAGGTTTTGGAATGTTGGGAAACCTTCAATAAATCTCTAATAATATGGGGAGAGAAGTGTGGAAAGTGGGTGTGAATAATGGGATCTTTTGGAACTTAAAAAGGGTTTAAAATCGCCCCTCCGTCTCAATTTGCGTTTGAGATACGGCACCACATACTTAGTATGCGGTCGCATCTCCCCTCCTCTCCTTGGGGGAAACTTTGGGCAGTGAGGTCCCAAATTTTGGGAGTTTGCGGCTAGTATGCTGCACAACAAACTTAGTTTGCGGCCGCATACTGCCCCAAATTTCCAATTTTAGCGAAAATGCGTTCTTTTTGATTCGTTTGAAATCCAATCCTTATGAGACCTTCTTGGAACTTGTATAAAACTTTATTAACCATCTAAGTATCCCTATAAATCCTCTCAAGGTAATGCTAAGCATGTATAGCTCAAATGAAACGAAATATTCCCAAAAACATGACACCAATCTTAACCTTCAACGAACTTACTTCCACCAATTCATTTAACTCCGAAACCTTAAAGTACACACTTAAAATAATTGGATGCCCTAATTAACCTTGTAAGGGCTTCATATCCACTTCAGTCTTGCGTTAATTCACTTATAATGCAAACGACGCGAAATTTTCCAACGTGTAATAGTTTTCTAGGGATAGTTTAAATTAGTGTAATTCCTTGGTTGCTTATTGAACAATTGTCCTTGATTTTAGATTAGTTTACTCACTTGCGGATTCAGATAGCTTAGGTTCTCTTGATTGAATTCGATAGTGAGGTGTTGGTAACTAATCAAATATTTCCCTTAAATTAATTATCTCTTGTGTCTAGTTCTATCCTTTAATTTTTCGCATTTTATAATTGTTTTTCATATTATCCTATTCAGTATCCTATCAATCACTCCATGTAATAAGAACCAATTAGCAAACTCCAAAGCACCAATTGACGTTACTACTGATTTCTTTAACGAAAATGGAACAATCAGTGGCGAAATGAGGTCGCAATAACGCTTAGCCACCCGCTCATCTCCGATGATAATATCGTCGCTGAGGATAGTGTAGCGTGTTCCTTAAAAGTTATTTTGTCATTATTCTGTAATCTGAATAGAGTGTCTTTGCTTACAAGTATCAATCATTTTTAAGATATTCATATAAAAAAATATTAGTTGAAGTCTATTATTAAGAAATCAAGTTTTGAATATTAACATATTTAAAATTGCATGTGATATGGCTCGTATATTGTTACTTCAATGTTAATATTATCCGCAAGTATCTACATAAAAACTACAGTGGAAGTGAAAAGTTGAATAGTTAGAGAATTTGGGGCTATTTAAAATAAAACAAATAAAAAAATGAAGAAAAAAAGCCAATAAGGATAAAAATAGATATGATTTGTATAAAGAGTGAAAGAAAAGACATCAGTTGACCATAACCTTATGAGCACCCAAATGTTTGATGAAGAAAAAACATAAGATCAACTACCTCTAGGTTCTGTTAGCAACCAACTTTGACCAGATATCAGTTTCGCTAGTACCAAGTGAATTGCGATGACGATAGAGCACTCTGCCTCTGTAGTTGATTACCAACTATGGCCAAAGAGCGGATACTGAAACTCTTAAGACATCGCGTGCATTATTTCTCAAAAACTTATCTAGTATTACTTGAATCTCCATTGGCAAAATCACTAAATTGTGATTCTAAAAAGTACCGATGAATTAGGAATTTTCATTGAATAATTTGATTTAATTCCCAATAGACCAAACTCTGGAAACAATAACAAAAATGGAATAAACTTTTGGCTTTCTCTTAGTTGGTGTCACGATCCAAGCTGGAGAGCGATGACAGGTACCTGACTGTACTAGTCAAGTACCATCTGACATGCATCTGTGACATCAATATGAACATAGGTAGGCCGATAAGGCCATCATATCATTCTCGATAAACTTATAAGGAAACATGCTTACATCAAATAATCTGAAAGACTCATCTATATGAATATGTTGGACATACTACATGAGCCGATAAGGCTATCATAATAACCTGTGTGACAACATATGAAATCTCAAGTCTAGACATCATCTGACCATACATAACTGTCTACAAGCCTCTACTGGAAAACATAACATAACGTGGCCGGGACAAGGCCCTGCCATCCCCGTGCATATGTGCATACATAGATATACATAAGACCATGCTAACTCCTGGCATCTCCGGAACAAATGGAGTGCATCAACCTCATATGCTGAGCTGATATCCTAATAGATGGATCATCAACCTATATCTCGAGACCTGCGGGCATGAAACGCAGCCCCCCCCCCCCCCAAGCAATAAGGGAGTCAGTACGAATAATTTACCGACTATGTAAGGCGTGAAAACAGCATATGCATAAGAATCATAAAAGGAATCTGAGACATGAGTATCAATCTGTATGATTGTACATCTGAGAGTGTCTATATAACTCTATATAACCGAAAAGGGCCTCTGAGGGCATATGATATGCATGCTTTCTTTCAAAAATCAAATACATATATCATAATATAACTGTTAGTGTTGTGGAACATACAGCTCGATCCATAAATGTTAGTGTTGCGGAACGCGCAGTCCGATCAATACATCGTATCACGTTAGCCCCTCTGTGGGCATCATCATCATAATCGTATGCCAGCTGATCAGGTGGTGATATGTATATAATGCCTATCCCTTTTCCCATACCCCATATACATATAACATACGTGTATATAATGCCTTTTGGTCATGGGTCAATGTGCATATGTATAAATGAATGCAATGCATGAGTAAGATGAATAAATAGAACTCTCGGAGTGACATAAAGTCGTGCTACCTCCGATAAACATCTTTGAGCTAATATCATCAATATACGTAATCTCAAGACCCATTTACAGAAGGAATAATCATAAAAGGGTTACAGGAACATCAAATATTAGAGTACTCCTAATGCTAGTAAGAGTAGATTGATATGGAAGTTCGTTCATTCGTTCGTTCATTCATATCATAAGGATCATGCCAAAATGAAAGGAAGGATAGCCTCAACATACCTTTGTTGTCAATGACTCAATATATACTGCCTATAGTTCTTAAACCTACATCAACGTATTAGAACTATGGTTAATACCATTGATGAACTCGAAACACATTTTTAAGCTAGTAGCTCTCTTACGGAAAATTGGGCAGCACTTCCCCTGCATTACCTCACTTCCCCGAATTCAAAACAGCACCAACCAACAACTTCAACAATATCAATAACCAACCCTATCCATTCATCCCCTCAACAATACAAGAACAACCTCCACAATCCATTAGAACAACATTCAACACTAAATTATGACTTCTAGTTGACGTTTCACAAGTTCTTGACAAACCAACATACGTAAAGCTTCAGCAATCTCATATACATAAAGAGAAAGAAAAATCTTACCTTGATTATCAGCCCTCCAATAAATCACAACTAGAGCAACTCCTACAAGTTTACTCTGCACAAACGAGAATCATACTAGTGTCAAACAATCTGAAACGTAACGACGAGCGATTAGCCTACTACCCTACCATTATGTGGCGTTTACCCACACCTTTTATCCTTCCAAACTCCATAGAAATAGTAGCAAAAGAGGAAATTCAATTACAACACGAAACAGCCTACCAAACAGTCCAAAACAGTTCACTACAAGTTGAACAATTTGAACTCATCGCTTCCGGTCACCGTTCCATGAGTACTTACTATTATGGGACGAATTTCTCCACCTTTCCATCAGAAAAAAAGGTTGAAATAGGACAGTATACTCACCTTACTTGGTGAAGAGCTCAGCTCCAGATTTGGGTTCTTCAATTCTTAGGTTATTTCTCCAACTAGAGATTGAAAAGAAGAGAAAACACTTAGGGCTTGATGGAGCTTTGAATGGCTAGCCTTGGAAGAGCTTCCATGGTGAATTTTAAGGGCTTCGGTCGTGGAGATAAAGTGGGGAGAGATATAGATAAGAATCTGATTCATAAAGAGTGTATTGACCTTTTTAAAGTTGGGAAAAATCTGAACCTTTCCTTTTAAGCAAGTAGGTGCATCACCTACTTGCCACCTACTGATATGTTGTGATTATTCCATTTTTAAACACATGTCTCATCCTTACTTCGTAGTTAAGATACGTATCAAGTAGCTCAAGCAAGTAGTACGGGAAGTAAGTTGGTGAAGCAGGCACGTCGGGTAAGCAAGTAGCTCATTTTTATTTGTCCAAAATCTCATTTCTCATGCTTAAATGCACTCGTCAACCTCAACCTAGTTGTGTATCTTCCAACTCTTATAGCCTTGAATAACATATTGATACTCATATTCCATCTTAAGATATGCTTGTAGACGACTGAAACAATGTCCCATAAGGTCCTCAACACAAATCTATATTAGTCGGGTTACAACGAAGCCTCACAGTACAAAAGGAGCGAAATGAAATCCCAACTTTTTTATGGACTCAAGATACTTCCTTAGCTTGTCCCGCTTGTACTTACTTGTTTACCATATAAATAGTGCAAAGATTTTTTTGGGTGTAACAGTTGGATCGGAGGCACATGCAAGAAGATAGAAATAGATTTAGAAACATGATGCTTAGTATACCTTTTACAATTTTTTCCCACCATACTCATTCCGCTTAATTTGATGAACAATACAAAGGCTATTTAAATCAGAATGAAAAGCCAGCGGGACAGAGTAAAATGGACATTGAAGAAGTAGTGAACATGAGAACCTGTTGGACAATCTTGGGGGTGCTTCGAAGGAAAGAAATACAATACTATGTTGCTGTGATTTCAATTAGGTGTCATAAACTTATGCATTTACAATTGGAGGTTATAAACATAAAAGACTTGGGAGTTATGAACATCACTAATTAAGCGTATAAATTATGAAAATAGAGACGTGTGAGTTATGGTAATGACCATTTAAAATAAATAATAATAATAATAATAATAATATACAATACTATGTTGGTGTGATTTCAATTAGGTGTCATAAACTTGTACATTTACAATTGGAGGTTATAAACATAAAAGTCTTGGGAGTTATGAAAATCACTAATTAAGAGTAGAAATTATGAAAATAGAGACGTGTGAGTTATGGTAATGACCATTTAAAATAAATAAATAAATAATAATAATAATAATAATAATAATAATAATAATAATAATAATAATAATAATAATAATAATAATAATGATCATAATAATAATCATCATAATAATCATGATCATAATCATGATCATAATAATAATAAGCCAAAAAAGAGAAAAATTTAAATAGGATTCTTGACCCAAGAGGCATACCACAACACTATTCTTTTGCCTAGCTTTATCATAGACATAGATATGTCTCAAAAACATTTATATTGAATTTAATGAAGTAAAAATATCAATGTTGCAAAGAATGGGGATTTATGTCGTATAGATATTGAAAACTAAATAATGTACCTTGTAACTTCCACTATCATAAATCATTATACTTCTTGGTAGGTATATGTCATGAATTTGACAATGATCTACTAGTCATTTTAAGAACGGAAAAGGGTCAAATTTGCCCTTTTACTCTCACAAATAAGCTATATTTGCCCTTCGTTATACTTTTTCAACACATTTACCTTTTTCATCTAACTTTAGGGTCATATTAGCCGTTGTACTCTAAAAAAAGAGTCATATTTATCCCTACTCTGTTAAATCACCATGTCCCATTAACTCAACTGAGTTGACTCACAACTATAGTCATCTTCGCTAAAATTGATCTGCTTTTTTCCATCCCAGATGGGCTTTGCACTTTAACCCCATGTTGTGTTGTTTCCTCATTTTCTGGATAAGAAAGTAACTAGCCAAAGCTTTGAACTTCACGGATCAAAGCTTATTTTGCAATTTTCATTCTATACTCTTAACTTTAACTTGAAATAGAGAATGTGAAATTGAAAATTTAGTTTAAGGGGTATTTCAAGTAATGTTTCACTTGTAAAACTTCTAACTTTTTTCAAGTGAAGTTCATATCCAAGCACAACTGAATTCACGAAACTTTAAATTTTTTCAAGTGAAATTCATGTCCAAGCTCAATCGGATTCCAAATACTCTTTTTTCTATCAAAATTAAATATTTTTGAAATGGTAATTATCCAACAATCATTATTAAGAATCAGTAAACTGATTAACCACTTTGAAAAGAAAAGTTGCCATTACACGATTCATAATTTTCTTTGCAAAATCCAGATAATCTGATTTTCAATATGTTTATTCCTCAGCTCTAGAGAGCATATCTACTGATGCAACTAATTTTGCAGCATGGGTTGTTAGTCCTTATTTGATGCCCAAAGACTTCATAGTCTGTTTTTAGCCATAGAAACTTGCGCTTAACTAATTATGAAATTTGAAAAAAAAAATGCCACGTAGGAAAATTAAGGTGGGACAAGGGAATTTAACGGATTAGGGGCAAATATGGCCTTTTTTTAGAGTACAAGGGTAAATATGACCCTAAAGTTGGATGACAAAGGTAAATATATTGAAAAAGTATAACGAAGGGCAAATATTGCTTATTTGTAAGAGTACAAGGGCAAATCTGACCCTTTTCCGTTTAAGAAAGACATAAGCTGATCGAATTTTGGTACAATTTTTATGAAAAATTACTTTCATCTGACAATAATTTCTTGATATGTATGCGGCGGTGAAAATTGAGGTTAGATTTTTTTTTTTAATTTAAATTTATCAGAAGGCCTGTTTTATTGAATAATTAAGCAGTCTACAGCAGAAAATAAAATACAACTTGTTAACCATCTTGAGGTCTTTTTCTTGAGGCATTCTCTCTCTTGCTCTCTCTCTCTCTCTCTCTAGAAAAACCAACCAAACCTAAAGGTCTTCTTCCCATCCCCCAACTCCCTCACCTACCCCCACCCCCACCCCCAACTCCGGCCAGCAACCTTCCGGTGGCCTCCCCAAGTAAGTTTTCTCTCTCCTAGGGTTTGTGACAACCCTATACCCACCTCCACCCCCACTTATCTTCTTCTTCTATCTTCCTTCTCTTCTTTTCTCTTCTCTCCTTCCTTCTCTCCTTATCTCTGGTTCGACAGATTCGAGCTTCCCGCCGTGAACAGTGATTCCGGCGTGAACAGTGTTTTCGGCGTGAACGGTGATTCCGGCGTGAGCAGGTTCTCTCTAACTGGAGTTGGTACCTCCGGTTTTTTATTTTTATTTTTATTTTTTAATTCTCTGTCTTTTATCCTTGCAGCTAATTTGCATTCTTGCATTACTTGTTTCGTTCTTGTCGTAGTAGTTACACTTTCATCTAGATTATTGCTAACTTGTGTTTTAGTATTGATTCCTGCCTGGTCGAGTAGTTTATATTTGCTTTACTGGCTTTGGTAGACGATGGTGGACTAGGGTCATACTCTTAGACGGGGGTGAGGGTTAGAGGGTGTAGGTGGGTTAAGGGAGTCTCTAGTCTGCGAGTAGGGTCTTGGAATATTGGGACTCTAACGGGGAAGTCCATCGAACTAGTTAAGATTCTTAAGAAGAGGAGGATTAATATAGCTTGTGTCCAGGAGACTAAATGGGTAGGATCCAGGGCTAAAGATGTGGATGAGTATAAGTTATGGTTCTCAGGTAGGTCGAGGGATAGGAATGGGGTAGGCATTTTAGTAGATAATGACTTATGAGAACAGGTGGTAGGGGTTAAGAGGGTCAGTGATAGGTTGATGACGATTAAGCTGGTCGTTAGAGGGTTTATTTTGCACATTATTAGTGCTTACGCGTGTCACACCCCGAATTTACTAGGGTGTGATGGGCACCCGACCCCACATACGGAGCCGAGCGAACCCTCAGACTCTCACTTCATACATATTATTTCCAATTTACAGATCAAATCACATGAAGCATATAATAGGACTTTCAACAGAAACAGAGGACAGATATCGTCCTAAGCGGCCACGTGTATCAAACATATCATATCAAATCCTGTAAGCAGGCGGAATGTACATCGCCTGAACATACGTACATTTACGAACATATAGGCCACATTAGGCCACCATAGCAAACAGGGCCGCCTAAGACACAGATCTCGGACCAAACCAAACAGAATCTGTGGACATATGAGCTGCTTACGAACTGACTCTTCGTACGCACGACTCTGTCTGCAAAGTCTCTAACACAAATCAGAAATCACAACTTATGCATACTCAGACTCGGCGACACTCCGATGGGAAGTGGAGCTCGCCAATCCCGCTGAAACCTCCTAGCCAAGTCTTCCGCTCATCTGGGTGTACCTGCGTGGCATGAAACGCAGCCCCCGAAGAAAGGGGGTCAGTACGGAATATGTACTGAGTATGTAAGGCAAGAATACAGTAAGCAGAATCATAATCAGAATCAAAGGTACAGAAGTATAACAGACGGAGTCATAATCAGATACAGATGTACAGAACTTATGTACGATATGCAAAGTGATAGAAACAACTTGCTGGAAATACAGACCATGCATGCCAAGAACGGTATCCAGTCCCTTGCGGGTCCCGGGGAAAACGTGGCGCCGCCCTGCCCTCGGCGCCACACACATCTAACTCCAGAAGTATTGCTCCAATCTCCGACACACAATCATCATATCATATCATAATAGCAGATCATATGTGGTTCAGCGAACCATAACACATCATACTTCAGAATTCATATACGGCGCCCGGCCCTCAAGCGAGGAACTCGGAAACCGCGCGCACGATATAAACCGGCCCGGGACTCGGTGAAGGAAACAGACTCTATGCACGAGCAGAAAATGAGAAACTAAATGCACATAATCAAGACTCAAGGGATTAACCTAACGTACTATCCGAATATCCGTAACAGATTACTTATACCAGTATACTTATATCAGAAGGATTATGTCAGAATACTTATCTCAGCGTATTTATGTCAGAATACTTACTTCAGAATACTTATTTGTATCAGAACTTTTCATACCAGAACGCTTATGCCATATACTTACATCAGAATGTTTATGGCAGAATTCTCAGACCAGAATACTTATGTCAAAATACGGATGTCAGAACACCTAAGTCAGAATCCGCCTATCAGGATTATTAGATACTTAAACTAGGGAGGACATACAAATCATAAACAGACTCGGAATCACAGAATGGAATAGCTCCAATATATCAATATCACACCTTACTTGGCTCTAAGACATGCCAAAAGAAAGAAAGGGTAAGCCTTACATACCTGTGTCTCGCCTTACCAGCTACGCTTATGCATCCAACTTGTTTGTCTACATGCAAGAGAATTCATCCATTCATTAGTTTCATTATCATATACTTCCCTTAACCTTTCAAACACATTCACTTATATTCTGCCGGAATTTTGGCAGCACCTCCCCTGTAAATATACCAACCCCGAGAATAAGGCTCGACCCCAAATCAACAACAGCACACCCGAGAATTCAACTCGGCCAATTGTCAACATTCCGGGAATTCAACCCGGCCAAATTATCAATAACAATACCAACATTTATATTTCAACTTCAATATCAAATTCAATTCACACAATATTTCAAACAACTCAAACAAGGCTCCAACTCACCCGAAATTGCCTCCAAACCCGAGAACTGCACCAAACACATTCTTCTCTTCCAAATTCATAACTTACACCATTACCCCACACCTTAACAATACAATTCTCCTAAATACAAAAATTACATAAAATTCACATAAATTTCCAAATCATCCCACAACCAACATAACATTATTTTGAGTCATTAAACTTACACTTCTCATCATAGAATCCATAACGACGGCAACTAAAATGCTAACGACAATTTGTTCATTTTTCAACGCACACCTAAGGATGATTTTCATTCTTTTCCTCACACTAAAATATTCAAAACATACTAATTAACATTAATTCATAACTTTCATCACAACATACACACACGGCCCAACACCACTGACACGACCTTAACTTCAACTTGATTTCTATCATGACTTTCTTCCATCTTAGCATAGTACAACACATATAAACCCTTCATAACACATAAAACAAGGTTAAAACTCACCTTTCTTCTTCAACTTCTCAACTTGCCTCGGATGCGGGAACGACGAAACGGATGACTTATCTTCTGAAACAATTATGCCATGTTGTAGAGGACCCTTGAATTAGTGGAGATACAACAAGAAAATAATTTTTGGAGCAATATTTCTATGGCTTGAATTTCCATGGCTTGGCCGAATTTGCCCTTCTCTTTGCTCTCCATTTCTTTTTCTTTCTTGAAGTTTCATGAACTTGTCTTGAATTAGAAGACAACATATATATATATATATGTCCAATCATGTGAGGGGCACATGCCCCTCTCTAGAAAATTCTCCCATTTTCTTGATTTTTCCTTAAGCTTAGTCAAAGAAGACTAATTGTCTTCTTGAAGAAGCTTTGACCCCCATATTTTTAGAATTTACAAATAGCCCCCAATACTTAAAATAAAGGCATATAATGCACGGCCAACATGGCTCCTTCATGGATTTTTTTCCTTGAACTTTGTAAAATTACCATTTTTCCCCTAAGCTTCCACATTATTTCCATTGACCACTTTGCGAATTCCCCTTTTTACCCTTAACCTTTCTCAATATTTCCATGCAATAATATTCATAAATAATATTTATAACCAATTCGTCTATTAAAAGAACTTTTGAAAATGATCTCGTCCTTAACTTCCCACGACGACTTTGGGATTTCCAAATGTACAAGATACGAGCTATAACAACGCGCCACAAGCGGGCTTGGGCGAGGAGGAGAAAAGACGTTTTTGGGAGGATTTGGACGAGATGATGGGAGGTATACTGTCCACTGAGAAGCTATTCATCGGAGGAGATTTCAATGGGCACATTGGGTCAATTTCAGGAGGATATGACGATGTGCATGGAGGTTGTGGTTTCGAGGACAGGAACGGAGGAAGAGTTGCACTGTTGGATTTTGCAAAAGCCTTTGGGCTGGTGGTAGCTAATTCGAGTTTCCCTAAGAAGGAGAAGCACTTGGTAACCTTTCGTAGTTCGGTGGCTAAGACGCAGATAGACTTTTTACTCCTTAGGAAGGACGATAAAGGTCTTTGTAAAGCCTGCAAGGTGATTCCGAGTGAGAATCTAACGACCCAGCATAAGCTCTTGGTGATGGATTTGGAAATCAAGATGAGGAAGAGAAAGAGGGTCGTGGACGACAGGCCTAGGATCAAATGGGTGAGTTTGACCATGACGGGTGCCCTGGAGATGGGGGAGAAGTTGAGGGCTATGGGAGCCTGGGAGAGTAGTGGGGTGGCGACCAACATCTGGGATAGGACGGCCAGTTGCATTAGGGAAGTAGCTAGAGAGGTGCTGGGGTCTCGAAGGGTAGCCGTGGTCGGCACAGAGGGGACTGGTGGTGGAATGGAGGAGTTCAAGAGAAGGTGGAAGCAAAAAAGGTGGCGTATGCGAAGTTGGTAGACAGCAAGGATGATGAGGAGAGGCGAATGAATAGGGAATTGTACAAGATGGCGAGGAAGGATGCAAAGTTAGCGGTTACGGCGGCAAAGACAGCAGCTTTTGAATGCCTGTATGCAGAACTAGAGGACAAATGCGGGGATAAAATGTTGTACAGACTAGCCAAGGCGAGGGAGAGGAGGGCGCGTGACTTGGATCAGGTGAAGTGCATCAAGGACGAGGATGGCAGGGTACTAGTGGAGGACGCTCTCATTAGACGGATATGACAGTCATACTTCCACAAACTCTTGAACGACGGAGGGGACAGAGATATTGTGTTGGGAGATTTGGCGTACTCCGAGAGGTGTCGTGATTTTAGATATTGTAGGAGTATAAAGGTTGAGGAAGTTAAGGGTGCTATTTGTAGGACGAGTAGGGGAAGAGCGACCGGGCCCGATGAGATCCCTGGGGAATTTTGGAAGACTGCAGGAAGGGCAGGTTTAGGGTGGTTGACTTGACTCTTTAATGTCATCTTTAAGACGGCTAACATGCCCGAAGAATGGCGATGCAGTACAATGATTCCATTGTACAAGAACATGGGCGACATTCAAAGTTGCAACAACTACAAAGGGATCAAGCTGCTAAGCCACACTATGAAAGTGTGGGAAAGGGTGGTGGAGATGAGGGTGAGGAGAGGCGTGTCTATCTCAGAGAACCAGTTCGGATTCATGCTGGAGCGCTCAACTACATAAGCTATTCATCTTGTACAGAGACTGGTGGAGCAATATAGTGTCACGACCCGTCTAGAGGGCCGCAACGAGCACCCGGTGCTAGCCCACCCGGGCACCCTTGGCTTACACATATACTTACATCTAGGTGAGCCATACGATTAAACATACATCTCTTTCTTATTAATCACGCTAGTCCCATTGGACGACAACATCTTTAAATCATCATTGACATCTATGCCACATCAAATGTATATAAGCCGACGAGGCTATCAAAAGATATACAAAATATAGGCCGACAAGGCCGGACACGTCAAATCATACACACGTGACTACGAGCCTCTAAGGATAGTATACCATATCACATGAGCGGGACAGGACCCCGCTATGCCCACAATTATGTACACAAAAGAATAAGTACCCAAAAGCTATGGCTCCGAATGAAATGGAGCTCTGCTGTGAAGTCTCTGAGAAAGCAGCTATAGATCAAGCCTGTCTCCCTGTGCACCTGCGGGCATGACACAGCGTCCACAAACAAAAGGACGTCAGTACGAAGAATGTACTGAGTATGTAAATCATGATCAATATCAATATAGAAGCATAAATAGCAACATAAGAAATAGCATAGGATGGGAGATGGAAATATTGTCGTCATATGCACTTACTTGCCTTTCATAGGAACTTTCCCTTGCTAATACGTATTTGTGTACATATATCATTATCCATATTCCGTGATAGTACCCGTACCATATTTGTGCTCGTATTCGTATACAGGCCCTTATTCACATTCATATACATAGTCATATCATATTCTTACTCATATCATATATATAGCATTTCCATAGCATACCCGACCATGTAGGATCGGTGTTTCATACATACTTGGCCAATCAAGGCTCAAGGTTACTCATACCTGGCCCTTCCAAGGCTTTAGGGTTATCCGTACCCTCTGCAGAGGTGCGCGCGTGTTACGTAATCATATACATACTTATTTACATATCATACCCGGCCTCATAAGCTCAGGGTTCTATAATAGTCGTATATATACATAATAGCACATAGACATCTTTACTTTTAATCATCGTTATAATAATCGTCATCGTTATTATCATTATAGTCATCATCAATAGCATTATCACTACTATCGTCATCCACCTCTTCTACCTTAATAGGTCTACTCGTAATACGAGAAACTTAGTACAATCGTAGCGTATCAGGAATCGTGAGCTTACAAGCTCGGAAGGTCAATTCATTTGGAATACAACATACTCGTATAGAGGATTTAGATGTTTGGCCAAAGAACCATGCCTTATGAAAGAAGTGTTAGCCTTACATACCTTTCCGTCGCACTATTCTACACTTGCGCGTTCCCCTCCAACGTTAGCGTTTCTACCTTCATTAAAGTCATACTATTATTAGAATCAATAATTAGCACACATGGCTAAAACTAGGGGGACAATCGGACAACATTTCCTTCATCTTCATAATTCAACTCCCAAACGTCAACAATACATTCACAATATCATAACAATGGCCATTAGTCATTCACATTATCCACATTCCTCAATTTACTTTCATTTGCCCATATCTATGGCTATAACTCATGATTTCGTCCATTCACATACAATGTCTATTTCATGGTCTTTCAACGTCATTTATAACCCATTCATGTCACAATATAACAACAATCATGATTCGATTCCAACTAATTCTCTAAATGGCACTATTCATCATTCATGACCCATTTTACCATATTCTTCAACACTCCAAGTATTTCAACTCTCCAATATCTTAAACAACATATAAACATCATAAATCTTACCTTAGATGTTGTAGGAACAAGCTTTAGTTGATAATACTCCACTTTGAGCAAAACCCTAGTTTATCTCCATTTGGATTTCTTGACCTTGGATGATCTTTGATGGTTTTCTTACTCTTGATTTACTTGTTTTATGTTGTTGGTCACCAAATATCTTGAATTCTTATGGAATAAATGTAGATAGATGTTTTAGAGAGAAGGGGTGTGATGTACAAGTAAAATGAAATAAGCCTTGGTCCCCTTATTTAATGACTTAAAAATCTGATTTGAAGTGCACAGTGGTCGTAAACATGGTTTACGGTCCGTATTCCAGTTTACGGACCGTCCTTCGTGGTCGTATTTAATCATAACTGAACCAGAAACTTAGGTTGGGACATGGTGATTTACGATCATGGTTTACGGGCCGTAAACCACTTTACGGTCCGTATTCCAGGTCGTATTTAACCATTGATCATTTGGCAGAAAGTTTGAAGTTTTGGAAGCCACAATACGACATGGCAGTTTACGGACCGTATACCACTTTACGGTCCGTATTTCATTTTACGACCACTAGCCAGAATGCAAACTTGCAACTTTTCACATTTCCAAAACCTATAATTATTCATTATGGAGCATAACCACTCTCTTATTGCGATTGCCTTTGGAATCTTATTTAGGGTCATCAAATGTTATCTCTTACTCCTGGAAATATCATACACTCGTGCTCATCACTAGGTCATTCACTTGCGTACCAACGAAAGATTTTTCCGAGGTGTAACATTCTTCCCCCCTTAAGAACATTCGTCCTCGAATGTTAAAAGACTTCGGGAATTCTATAAAAATTTCGCCAGAGTTTCCCCTATAATATGGTACTACCATTGTTATGTCCCGTGTTTCGTATAATTGGAAATCGAGAAATAATTACGACGTGTGTATTATAAGGACATATTTTGATTTTGGTGAATATGACTATGTTGGTTATGGGATCATTTATGTTAAGACATCGGGGAAGGCCGAGGGTAAATTTGGAATTTCGGAAATTAGTTTCGGGAATTACAAAACGGGACTTTTAATGAATTGGGCCAAGAAAAATTAGAACACAAAATGAGGCCCAAAGTTTGTGGGGTGGCCGGCCATATTGGCTAGGCCCAAGCCTTTTTAGTGATCATGTGCCATGCACATGATCTATATTTGGATATATATCACCTATGCCCCTTTGAATTATCTAGAAACCAAATCAAAAAAAAAAAAAAAAATTGAAGAGCACCAAGAAAAGGGCTCTCGGCCGATAACCATACAAGGAAAAAAAAATTCCATAGCCTTTGTTATTAATCCAAAAATCTTAGTTTCTACATAGTGGTGAAGTGCTCAAGACCCTCTAAAACGGCGAAAGGTGCGCGTTTGCGGCAAGTCGGAAACTTAAGAAAAGGTAAGCATTTTGTCCCTTTAATGTTATGGAATTGATATGAATGTGTTAAGGATCGAGAATGGACGAGAATTCCGTAACTTTGATGTGTGTGGGCAGCCGTGAGTGTGTGTGTGTGTTGCTAGATGGCCGTGAGCCATGAATTGTGGAGGACAAGATGAATTTGATTTCGTTTAAGTTGTTAGTTGCGTCGCTGTGGCCTTTATAGCGT
Source organism: Lycium barbarum (assembly GCF_019175385.1). NCBI lineage: Eukaryota > Viridiplantae > Streptophyta > Magnoliopsida > Solanales > Solanaceae > Lycium > Lycium barbarum. The sequence continues at coordinate 42,904,347 of NC_083344.1, read as the reverse complement.
AAATGAATGATTAATGAATTGAATTGGTGTTGGAAAATGATTTCGGAACATTATCGGAAAGTATATACCCTTGGGATATTTGTGTATATCATTGCGTATCTATGATGCCAAAGACTTGAAATATGACTTATGGTTGATGTTAATGAATTCGGAATGAAACGACGCAAGTTCGAACGTTCGTTGTAAGTTATGATGTTTTGAAAGAAATATGGAAAGTAATGAATTTTGGGAAACTTTGTATATGATTTGGAATATGTTTGGGATGTGATTGCATAATCTTGAATGAGTGAATGAATACAATAATGTGGATGTAGATTTGGAATTTTGAAGTTTGAATGAAAGATTGTCAACTTGTGTAGTAAGGTAGAATTTTGAAGTTAGAATGGTTTGAATATGGTTTGTATGGTTTGATGATGTTTGGGTTGTTGTTGTTGATGTATTTTGAGCCGAGCTAAGTCTCGGGGGTGTTAGATTTATAGGGGAAGTGCTGCCGAAATTTTGGTAGACAAAAATGAAGTTAATGGCATTTTTAAGCCTAAGAATCTCAATTGGTAACTTTGACCATTTGCAGATTTCGGACGAAACGGGACTTGACTTTTGGGAGAGCATACGACGTCTGTAAGGTATGTAAAGCTTCCCACTCCTTCGTTTGGCATGTCTTAGTGTGATAGGCGAATATTGGAACTTCCGGAGCATTTCTGCTCCTCGAAACCCGATCCACAGAAACGTTACTATTCATTCAATTCAATTGAAGCCTAAGGGCTCTATTTTGGCTAGAATGCCACCAATCGTCCGAAACCTATCGAAATGTGGTCGGGTAACTTGGAAATGATTATGTATGAACTTTTGGCCCCTAAATGTTCGTAAATTATGTTCGCCACCTCAATTCGACTCGAGGTGGGCCCGCTAACCCCGAGACGCCCTATTTGTCTTATTGGGCTGTCCTTTTGAATAAAGTTTGAAATGATACCTTCGATTTTGGAACTTCCTCCTACGGGACGTGTTTTGAATATTACGATACGCTAAGTTACGTTTTGAGCTATACGTACTATTTTGGAAACGTTTTGTGAAATGAAACCTTGTATCGACTAAGTATTCGATTATTTTGTATTATGAAATGACTTATGGGATTACTCTGTTTTGAAAGACTATTTTGAAGTATGATTTGCATTTGTTTGCTCACGACTCCGCTCGTGCCTTTTTATGACTTCGTTCACCGGTTCCCGGGCCGGTTATGATTCGTGCGCCTTACAATAATTCGGCCGTATGCTGTGTTACGGTTCCCGAGGCTTCGCCATAGGGCCGGGTTCCGTTTGGAGTTATGCTGTGATATGGCTCGTGATGCGATACGCTCACCTATGTTTGTGTTTGTGTTCGGAGATACGGAGATTTGAAACCTTCTGGTGTTATGCTGTGTGTGGCGCCAGCGTCGGAGTGGCGACCACGTTCCTAAGCGTTTGCATGATTTCGTTTGCATTATGTATACGTATATGATTTTGATACGGATTTTGACATCCCGATTTGTACTCCACTTTGTTATCTGATTTGCTTTCAGTTTTGATCCATATTTCTGTACTCCGTGCTTTACATACTCAGTACATATTTCGTACTGACCCCCTTTCTTCGGGGGCTGCGTTTTATGCCCGCAGGTACAGACATTGGTGATCCTCCACTGTAGGCTTCACTTTCTGCTATTTTGGAGTACTCATTGTGATCCGGAGTCCACTTTTGGTACAGACTCCTTTTGCTATGTATATGCTCTGTATATTTGACGATTTGGGTATGGCGGGGCCCTGTCTCGCCATATGTCTTTGTTTTGAGTTCGTAGAGGCCTGTAGTCATAAATGTGGGGCGAGGGTCCTATATATGTTTGTTTGATTTTGTTTTCTGGTCTTAAAGCGGTCCGTTTGTTATGATGGCCCTAAATGGCCCTTATGCTTATGTTTGCACTTCTGACCGGCGATGGCTATTCCGCCGCTCCGTTTGGATTTGATATGACATTTTGATTTGTACGACCGCTTAAGACATATTTGATAAAAATTCTGTTTGATATGACCTTTATGAATTTTTGGAATATGCTCGGATTTGGTAAGTGAATATGCGATTTGGTCTGGGTACCCAGATAGGGTGCCAGTCACGGCCCACGGGGCTGGGTCGTGACAACCATCCTGCCACAACAACCCACAATATCGTTGCCTCACAGGGCCACAACACAATAGCATAAATATTTGGCCACACACGACCCAAAAAGCATAAAAGGAAAACACACATACCTTATGATCTCGACGTCTCATCTTGGACTTCTTCGAAGGGTTGAAATAAATGCGGGTATCTGGATCGCATACTCTCTTTTGCTTCCCATGTCATCTCTTCTCGTTTACTGCTTCTCCATAGAACCTTAACCGAGGCCACTTCTGTGTTTCTAAGCCTCCGTACTTGCCTATCTAATAAGGCAATGGGTTTCTCTTCATAAGATAGCTTTTCTGTCGCTTGAACATCATTTACTGGGACGATCCTAGTGGGATCTCCAACACATTTTCGAAGCATCGACACATATGGCCCTGGATGGACTGACTCCAATTCTGGAGGTAGGTCTAACTCATAGGCCACTTTGCCTATCTTTCGTACAATCTCATATGGCCCAATATGCCGGGGACTAAGCTTCCCCTTTTTGCCAAATCTCATTACACCCTTCATAGGCGACACTTTCAAGAATACCCAATCCTTCACTTTGAACTCCAAGTCTCTTCGACGATTATCCGCATAGGACTTTTGACGACTTTGGGCTGCTAACAACCGATCTTGTATGAGCTTGACTTTCTCTATAGCTTGCTGGACCAGGTCCGGCTCTATCAATTTAGTCTCCCCTGTTTCAAACCACCCAATTGGGGATCTACACTTTCGCCCATATAAAGCTTCGTACGGTGCCATTTGAATACTAGAATGATAATTGTTATTTTAAGCAAACTCAATGAGTGGCAAATGGTCATCCCAGTTTCCTCCAAAATCTATCATGCATGCCCGTAACATATCCTCAAGAGTTTGAATGGTGCGTTCAGCTTGCCCATCGGTCTGCGGATGAAAGGCCGTGCTAAGGCGCACCTGGGTCCCTAGACCCTCTTGGAAAGACTTCCAAAAGTTAGCCGTAAACGGAGTCTCTCTATCGGAGATAATAGATACCGGAACGCCATGGAGTCTCACTATCTCTTTAAGGTAAAGCCTTGCATAATCTTCTTCCACATAGATCGTTCTGACCGGCAAGAAATGAGCTGACTTTGTAAGTCTATCCACAATCACCCATATGGAATCATAGTTATGCCGAAAACGGGGTAAACCTGAAATGAAGTCCATATTAATCACTTCCCACTTCCAAGTTGGGATTTCTATAGCTTGCAACAATCCACCCGGCTTTTGGTGCTCGATTTTCACTTGTTGACAATTTGGACATTGAGCTACGAATTCTACTATATCTTTCTTCGTTCCATTCCACCAGTATATGGACTTAAGATCATGATACATTTTCGTCGCTCCGGGGTGAACAGAATAACGAGAACAATGAGCTTCTCTCAAAATCTGGTGGCGTAAACTTGCCACATCAGGGACACATAATCTGCCTCGGCATCGGAGAAATCCGTCTCCTGAAATATCAAATGATGACTCCTATTTCTGAGGGAGTGTATCTCTATACTGCATTAGCATGGGATCCTCATATTGTCGCTCCTGCACCTCTGCTACTAGCGACGAGACTGCAGAATTCTGAATAGTAGCTCCGCTGCTACCTGAGTCCACTACTCGGACTCCTAGGATAGTTAACTGTTGGAGCTCACGGATCATTTCTCTCTTCTCTGGTCGTACATCACATATACTTCCCATCGATTTACGGCTAAGAGCATCAGCCACAACATTTGCCTTTCCGGGGTGATACAAAATATCAACATCATAGTCTTTTAGCAATTCTAACCATCGTCGTTGCCGCAGATTCAACTCTTTCTGCTTGAAGATATACTGAAGGCTCTTATGATCTGTGTAAATATCCACGTGAACACCATATAAATAATGTCTCCATATCTTTAATGCATGAACCACCGCGGCCAATTCTAGATCATGGATAGGATAATTCTGCTCATGTTTCCGCAATTGCATTGAAGCATATGCGATCACCTTGCCATGTTGCATCAATACACAGCCTAGCCCAACACCTGAAGCATCGCAATAAAAGACATATCCTTCCAATCCCTCTGGAAGTGTCAAGACTAGGGCGGAAGTCAATCTACCCTTTAACTCTTGGAAACTACGTTCGCAAGCATTTGTCCATTGAAACCTTGCCGATTTCTGGGTCAACTTTGTGAGCGGTGCCGAAATAGAAGAAAAACCTTCAACGAACCTCCTGTAATAACCTGCTAAGCCCAGAAAGCTACGAACCTCCGTAGGAGTTGTGGGCCTTGGCCAAGTCTTCACGGCCTCAATCTTTTGACTATCCACTCGAATACCATCGGCTGCAACAATATGCCCTAAAAATGCCACCGAATTCAACCAAAACTCACATTTGGAAAACTTTGCAAACAACTCTCGAGTTAGAAGGACTCCAAGGACAGTACGCAAATGATCCGCATGTTCTGCCTCGGATCTAGAATACACCAAGATGTCGTCGATAAACACGATCACAAATAAATCCAGGAAGGGCCTGAACACATTATTCATCAAATCCATAAATACTACCGGCGCGTTCGTTAGCCCAAATGACATTACCCGGAATTCAAAATGACCATATCTTGTTCTGAAGGCTGTCTTAGGGATATCTTTCTCCCTAACTCTCACTTGATGATACCCGAACCTCAAATCGATTTTTTAAAACCATTTGGCACCTTGCAATTGATCAAATAAATCATCAATCCTTGGGAGAGGATATTTATTCTTAATCGTCACCTTATTCAATTGCCTATAATCAATGCACATTCTCAAGGAGCCATCTTTCTTTTGGACAAACAATACGGGTGCTCCCCACGGGGATGAACTAGGCCTAATAAAGCCTTTCTCAAGCAAGTCTTTCAATTTCTCTTTCAATTCTTTCAGTTCTGCGGGTGCCATTCTATATGGGGGAATAGATATAGGCTTAGTGCCTGGCAACACATCAATAGCAAAGGCAATCTCCCGCTCGGGAGGAAGGCCTGAAAGCTCTTCCGGTAAGACATCCGGAAATTCATTTACTACGGGAACCGACTGAAGAGTTGGCGATTCAGCTTCTATATCTTGAACTCGCACTAGATGATAAATACAACCTTTTGTGATCATTTTCCTTGCCTTTAGGTAGGAAATAAACCTACCTTTTGGTGACGCCGTATTCCCATTCCATTCTAAGACTGGTTCTCCCGGAAATTGGAAACGAACCATTTTCATTCTACAATCAACATTGGCATAGCAAGAAGCCAACCAATCCATACCCATAATGACATCAAAATCTACCATTTCTAGCTCATGCAAGTCAATCATGGTACGCCGATCACAAATCACAATTACAAAATTTCTATATACTCGGCTAGCTATTACCGATTCACCCACGGGTGTAGACACCTCGAAAGGTTTGATCGACTCCGGCTCGACTCCAAATCGACCAGCAATATATGGAGTAACATATGACAATGTCGAGCCCGGATCAATAAAAGCATGAACATCATGAGAGAATACCGATAATATACCTGTGACCACGTCAAGAGAATACTCAAGATCTTGACGTCCAGCCAAAGCATAAATATGGTGCTGAGGACCGCTAGAACTGGGAGCTCTGCCTCTGCCTCTACCATGGCCGATTGGCGTATGTGAACCTGGCCCCGTAGGGCGTACAGATGCTGAAGATCCGGCTACCGACCCTGATGGCTGGGTCCTACCTCTACCATGTACTGAGGGGCAATCACGCATGATATGGCCTGGTCGGCCACATGAATAGCAAACATCTGAACCTGATCGTCATTGACCCCAATGCAACTTCCCACACTGGGAACATCGTGGCACAGGTGGCCTCGCCTGACCCGAATTACCCCTAAACTGGGACCTTGAAAAACTCGGACTCAGCCCTGAACGAGCAGCTCTATCAAATCTCTGGCCTGAAAACCGTGGAGGTGCACTGGTCATAGAATAGCCTGAATGCTTGGGAAACTGCTGTCGGTGCCCACCTCTAAACTCGTTCATCGGAACCGAAGATCTATCCCTCTTGTTATGTCCCCGATCTTGCTCACGTTCATTCCTCTGCTGTTGTAAACTTTCTTCTAAGTTCTGAGCGTGGGCCTGAATGCGTGCAATATCCATACCTAGCAGTCAAACACCTATCCATCAAATGTGGCCCTAGGACTTTAACAAATCGGTGTACCTGGTCACCCATATCCGCTACCATGGCTGAAGCATACCTAGCCAAGGAGTTGAAGTGGAGACTGTACTCTAGAGCACTCATGCTACCTTGCCTCAAATTCAAGAATTTTTATCGGCTCTAGCTCGCCGAACTTCTGGGGGCATATAATGACGGAGAAAAGCATCAACAAACTCTTGCCATACCGGGGGAGGTGCATTGGCCCCCCGTGAAGCCATCCAAACTGTATACCATTGGATCGAGACATCTCTCAATCTATATGACGCTAGCTCCACCGATTCGGTGTCCGAAGCATGTATCAATCGAAGCGTCCTCAACATACCATCAATAAAATCCTGAGGGTCCTCCTCCGGCTTTGACCCAAAGAATTTCAGAGGGTTTAAAGTAATGAAGTCACGGACCCTTGCACTAACAGCCCTATCACCTCACCTTGAACTTTGCCTCTGAGTCTGGGCCGCAACCAATTGAGTCAGCAAATTAACGGCCTCTTTCACATCTTGACCCGAAGCATCTGGTGGAGGAGCTAGAGGTGCTGGACCTGGGGCTGAAGCTCCCTCACGCTCCTCAGTAAGAGGCACTGTCTGGGAGGACTGAGATTGAGCCGCACTCTGGGACTCACTTTCCTCTACTAACGGTGGCGGTGCTCTTTCAGCCCGCTTTTCTGCCACCGCCTTGCCGTTTTGGGCTGCTGTAGCCTTTCTCTTTTTAGGCATCTATGAAATGCACAACACACGATTAAGGGACAAGATTTCGTACATCATAGCTCTATCGTACGATTCTTATGAAGAAAGAAGGTCATTTATTCCTAAAATGTCTGTAGCTTCTTGTTTATAGGTGTGGCGCGCAACACACCCATAACCAAGACTCTACTAGACACGGCTCGTAGACACACCCTAGGACTGAACTGCTCTGATACCAGTTTTGTCACGACCCATCTAGAGGGCCGCAACGAGCACCCGGTGCTAGCCCACCCGGGCACCCTTGGCTTACACATATACTTACATCTAGGTGAGCCATACGATTAAACATACATCTCTTTCTTATTAATCACGCTAGTCCCATTGGACGACAACATCTTTAAATCATCATTGACATCTATGCCACATCGAATGTATATAAGCCGACGAGGCTATCAAAAGATATAAAAAATATAGGCCGACAAGGCCGGACACGTCAAATCATACACACGTGACTACGAGCCTCTAAGGAGAGTATAACATATCACATGAGAGGGACAGGACCCCGCTATGCCCACAATTATGTACACAAAAGAATAAGTACCCAAAAGCTATGGCTCCGAATGAAATGGAACTCTGCTGTGAAGTCTCTAAGAAAGCAGCTATGGATCAAGCCTGTCTCCCTGTGCACCTGCGGGCATGACGCAGCGTCCACAAACAAAAGGACGTCAGTACGAAGAATGTACTAAGTATATAAAGCATGATCAATATCAATATAGAAGCATAAATAGCAACATAAGAAATAGCATAGGACGGGAGATGGCAATATTGTCGTTATATGCACTTACTTTCCTTTCGTAGGAAGTTTCCCTTGCTAATACGTATTTGTGTACGTACATCATTATCCGTATTCCGTGATAGTACTCGTACCATATTTGTGCTCGTATTCGTATACAGGCCCTTATTCACATTCATATACATAGTCATATCATATTCGTACTCATATCATATACATAGCATTTCCATTGCATACCCGACCACGTAGGATCTGTGTTTCATACATACTTGGCCAATCAAGGCTCAAGGTTAATCATACCTGGCCCTTCCAAGGCTTCAGGGTTATCCGTACCCTCTGCAGAGGTGCGCGCGTGTTATGTAATCTTATACATACTTATTTACATATCATACCCGGCCTCATAAGCTCGGGGTTCTATAATAGTCGTACATATACATAATAGCTCATAGACATCTTTACTTTTAATCATCATTATAATAATCATCATCGTTATTATCATTATAGTCATTATCAATAGCATTATCACTACTATCGTCATCCACCTCTTCTACCTTAATAGGCCTACTCGTAATACGAGAAACTTAGTGCAATCGTAGCGTATCAGGAATCGTGAGCTTACAAGCTCGGAAGATCAATTCATTTGGAAGACAACATACTTGTATAGAGGATTTAGATGTTTGGCCAAAGAACCATGCCTTATGAAAGAAGGGTTAGCCTTACATACCTTTCCGTCGCACTATTCTACACTTGCGCGTTCCCCTCCAACGTTAGCGTTTCTACCTTCATTAAAGTCATACTATTATTAGAATCGATAATTAACACACATGGCTAAAACTAGGGGGGAAATCGGACAACATTTCCTTCATCATCATAATTCAACTCCCAAACGTCAACAATACATTCACAATATCATAACAATGGCCATTAGTCATTCACATTATCCACATTCCTCAATTTACTTTCATTTGCCCATATCTATGGCTATAACTCATGATTTCTTCCATTCACATACAATGTCTATTTCATGGTCTTTCAACGTCATTTATAACCCATTCATGTCACAATATAACAACAATCATGATTCGATTCCAACTAATTCTCTAAATGGCACTATTCATCATTCATGACCCATTTTACCATATTCTTCTACACTCCAAGTATTTTGTGGTCACCAAATATCTTGAATTCTTTTGGAATAAATGTAGAGAGATGTTTTAGAGAGAAGAGGTGTGATGTAGAAGTAAAATGAAATAAGCCTTGGTCCCCTTATTTAATGACTTAAAAATTTGATTTGAAGTGCACAGTGGTCGTAAACATGGTTTACGGTCCGTATTCCAGTTTACGGACCGTCCTTCGTGGTCGTATTTAATCATAACTGAACCAGAAACTTAGGCTGGGACATGGTGATTTACGATCATGGTTTACGAGTCGTAAACCACTTTACGGTCCGTATTCCAGGCCGTATTTAACCATTGATCATTTGGCATAAAATTTGAAGTTTTGGAAGCCACAATACGACATGGCAGTTTACGGACCGTATACCACTTTACGGTCCGTATTTCATTTTACGACCACTGGCCCGAATGCAAACTTGAAGCTTTTCACATTTCCAAAACCTATAATTATTCATTTTGGAGCATAACACTCTCTTATTGCGATTGCCTTTGAAATCTTATTTAGGGTCATCAAATGTTATATCTTACTCCTGGAAACATCATCCACTCGTGCTCATTACTAGGTCATTCACTTGCGTACCAACGGAAGATTTTTCCGAGGTGTAACATATAGGGAGAGGAAGAAGGACTTGCACATGGTATTCATCGACCAAGAAAAGGCATATGACAAAATGCCGAGAGAGGTTCTATGGAGATGCTTAGAGGCTAGAGGTGTACCTGTGGCGTACATTAGGGCGATCAAGGACATGTATGATGTGGCCAAGACCAGGGTAAGGACTATGGGAGGAGACTCAGAGCACTTCCCAGTGGTGATGGGGTTGCACCAGGGATCAGCTCTTAGCCCATTTTTATTCTCCTTGGTGATCGATGGATTGACTCGGCAAATTCAAGGTGAGGTGCCATGGTATATGTTATTTGCGGATGACATAGTCCTGAATGACGAGTCTCGCAGAGAAGTTAACGCTAAGCTGGAGGTTTGGAGACAAACTCTGGAGTCTAAAGGGTTCAAGTTGAGTAGGACCAAGACAGAGTACTTGGAGTGCAAGTTCAGTCATATAGTGCATGAGGCTGACGTGGAAGTGAAGCTTGCCACCCAGGTCATACAGAAGAAAGATAGTTTCAAGTATCTTGGGTCTATTATACAAGTAAATGGGGAGATTGATGATGACGTCACACACCGTATTGGTGCAGGGTGGATGAAATGGAGGCTTGCCTGCGGAGTGTTGTGTGACAAGAAGGTGCCACCAAAACTTAAAGGAAAGTTCTACAAAGTTGTGGTTAGATCAACTATGTTGTATGGGGCGGAGTGTTGGCCAGTCAAGAAATCTCATGTTCAGAAGATGAAAGTGGCGAAAATGAGAATGCTGCGATGGATGTGTGGGCACACTAGGAGCGATAAGATCAGGAATGAAGTCATCTGAGACAAGGTTGGAGTAGCCTCAGTGGAAGACAAGATGCGGGAAGCGAGGCTGAGATGGTTTGGGCATGTGATGCGGAGAGATGCTAATGCCCCAATGCGGAGGTGCGAGGGGTTGGCCAGCGACGGTTTCAGAAGAGGTAGAGGTAGGCTGAAGAAGTATTGGGGGGAAGTGATTAGACAGGACATGACGCATTTCCTGCTTACCGAGGACATGACCTTAGATAGGAGGGTATGGAGGACTCATATTAGGGTAGAATGCTAGTAGGTAGTCGCGTTTATCCTTTCCTACGAGTAGTTATGGTGCTCTATAGTTTCTTGTCTCTTGATTTCTGCGAGTATCTGTTGGTTTATAATGGCTTATTTACTTTCATTGTTTTCATTTTCATAATTGCTTTGATTTGTGTGCCCGTATCTGACCTTTCTTATGCTTTTTCTTGAGCCGAGGGTCTTCCGGAAACAGCCTCCCTACCTAAGGTGGGAGTAAGGTCTGCGTACACTCTACCCTCCCCAGACCCCACATTATGGGATTCACTGGGTATGTTGTTGTTGTTGTTGTAACCATTTTGAGGAAAAAATCACCCAAGATGATTTTACATTTTGCAAAAGAAAATAGAGCCTACTACTGGAAAATCTGCTCATGCTGAATTCTCCTTGTTTTGGTCCTTAGTGATGGAATTTGTGCTTTGTCCATGTTGAGAATCTTCCTCCCCATTGATGGCAACTCATGAAAACTGTGATACTCCAACATCTTTTCAACTTGAGTAGCAGTGTTTGCCAAGAAATCAGCCAGTTGGTTGCCTTCTCTAAATATATGCCTGATCTGCATGTTCAACTGCCTCATGATGTGTTGCATTAGCTCCACTCTTTCTACCAGCTGCCAAGGTATTTTCCATGCATCTTGTAATATGTTCTTCAAGGCTAATGAGCCTGTTTCTATTTAAACATGCTTCAAACTGTGTGCATAACAATATTGTATAGCCTCCTGAAGTGCCACTGTCGCAGCTTCCATGTTTGTTGCAATGCCAATGTTTTTAGCCTGTGCATAAACAAGATCTCCCCTATCATCTCTAATATAAAAAGCATATGAGCTCAGACCAGGATTTCCTTGTGATGCACCATCAGTGTTACATTTGAATCCCTATTGAGGCATCTTCCATATTACTTTGTAGAAGTGAAGTTTTGGTTTATAATGACTCAGAAAATCTATTACTGCAGGCCATTCTGATGGAGTCCTTCCTAACCATGGATATTTCACTCTGATTAGGTGGAAAATGGATTGTTGAGCTTGATAAACCATCCTGTTATACGTAGTATGCCTTTCATGCTTGTTTGAGTTCCTCCTCTTCCACATTTTCCATAATAGGGTAGCAGGAATGGCCTGATAAATGTTTTGCAAGTTATGAGAAGCAGTTGTTGTCCACCATAATGTGATGACTTGCTGCAGTTGCAGCCCTTCTATATTCAAACCTGCACAAGAAGCAAACTGGTTCCAAAGCTTAAAAGCTATTGGAGATGTTAGAAAAAGATGTGTCATTATTTCTTGCTTGTACTCCTCACAATACCAGCATCTTGATACAATATGAATATGCATCCTTTTGAGTTTGTCATCTATGGCTAGCCTCCGTTTCCACAATCTCCACAACAAAAAACGGATCTTAATGGGTAGGCCCTTCAACCATATGTATTTGTACACTATATTGCTCTCCTGTTTTTGCCTAATTCCTTCCATGCACTTTTGACAGTAAATTTGCCATTATTTTCCCCTTTCCACCAGGCCTTATCATTATCAACATCCATTTATGTAGGACTGATGTTTTCCTGAATATAATCTACTGTATCTTAAGATAGTACTGCTAGTAGTTTCGGTTGATTCTATGCTCCACCATCTATAAACTCTTTAACCTCTATTTCTTCATCTCTAGCCTGATCATTATCCACAAAATACAGTGCACCTTGTTTAGTCCAGTTATCCAACCAGAAACTAGAGGTACCTGATTTTAACTACCACCATATGTTATGTTCAATATCCTCTCTAACATTTACCATCTTCCTCCATCCATGTGATGCCCCTCTATCTTGAACAATAACAGGATGCAGCTTCTTGCAATATTTGTTAGCCATGAATGCACCCCATAGAGATACTGATGTTCTGAAGTTCCACCAAAGCTTAGCAAAAAGAGCTTTTGAAATATCATGAAAGGATCCAAAGCGAAGACCCCCCTCCTCTTTTGGCAGACACATTTTCTCCCATGCAACCCAATGCTTTCCTTGTACCCCTGTAGTGTTGCTCCATAAGAACTTGGCAAAAATCTTACGTAGTTACTCTATTACCCCTTTTAAAGGATTCATAGCAGATAGTAAATATATAGGCATAGTCTGTAGAACATGTGCTATTAGAATGTACCTTCCTCCAAAAGACAGCAGTCTGTTTTGCCAAGACATCACCCTATTCATCACCTTTTTATAAGAGTTTCATAATACACAATCTTCCTTCTTCCATAAAAAATTAAACACCCCAGATATGTAAATGGAAAAGAGCCTTTCCTCATCCCAGTTTTCCTCTTTACCCTACTAACAATGTTAGCTGGAACTTTCTCATGCAGATAGAAGGAGCTTTTGTCACTATTCACTAGCTGGCTTGAAACCATCTCATAATTCCTCAGAACCCTCATCATTTTCTTCAAAGAAGTAGGATCAGCTGAACAAAAGAGGATTGTGTCATCTGCATATGATAGGTGATTTATCTGAGGACTCCACTTTGGCATGCCATAGTCCTTAAAGAGAGGATTATCATGTAAGTTGTTCAAATATTTGGCCAAAACCTCTGCTGCTATGATGAAGAGTGTTGGAGATAGTGAATCATCTTTTTCAAACCCATTGAAGACTAAAAAAATCCATATGATTGGCCATTGATCAACACTGAGTACCAATTGTTTGAGACTAGCCTCCAAACCATGTCTATCACCACTTCAGAGACTCTATCATATGATTTTGCCATATCAAGCTTCACTACCACATTATGTAGTTTGTTTCTCCTGTTAATGTCCCTTTATAATTTCTTGTGCCAACAAAACATTCTCTACTATTCTTCTTCCTTTAATAAAACCAGTATGAGTGCTAGAGAAAATATCAGGCAACAGTGAGGCACAATTCTTCCATGCAACACTCTAGAAATAATTTTGTTGGTGAATGTACTTAGGCTAATAGGCCTCAGATCAGTGAAAGTGTTAATAACCTCTTTCTTTAGTATGAGCACAAGATTTTTTTGAGTTATAAACCTTGGCAATTCCTGCCCACAAAAGAACCTCACCATATGAGTCACATCTTCCCCTATGATATGCTAGTAGCTTTGAAAGAAATGTCCTAACAAGCCATCTGGACCACTAGTACTATCAACATTTAATCCAAAAACTACTAGCTTAACCTTTTCATTACTAGGTAATGCTTTCAACTCATCATTTTGTACCTCAGTGATCACCTTAGGAATTTTCAGCAACATTTCATAATCATTAGAAGTACCTTCATGTCTGAACTGGTTCTGATAAAAGGATTCTGCCTCCTGTCCAATATCACCATTAGAGTTTATCTAGTTCCCTTGTCCATTTTGAATGCTATGGATTGCCATCTTTTCTTCTCCCTTTGACATAATTGTGAAAGAATTTAGCATTTCTATCACCATCCTTGAACCACCTCATGCCAGATTTCTGCTTCCAGTACTCTTCCTCCAAGTGTAGATATCTATTCAAGTCTGCTTGGGCTTTGTGTAATGCTTCCCTATTTAGACTGGAAGGGTTCAATTCAAACTGTAATTCCTTCACTTATGATAACATCCTCCATAGTGGAAATCTGTTAGAAAATATTGCCAAAAGTTTCCCTATTCCATCCTGCCAAAGTGTAAAGACCCGGCCGGTCGTTATTTAATACTTCGCGAACCCATGCCCAATCTAGGTCTATTATCTTAATAGTAATTCCCCATGGGGTGTTTAAAGGTTTAATAGTGGGAAAATCAGTTTCGAAAAGAGTTAAAGGTCGTGGGCCTGGGGCAGGAAATGGACCGCTATAGCGGTCAAGGGACCGCCGCAGCAATCCGCTATAGCGAGGCTACATCCGCCGTAGCGGACGTGGCAGGCCAGTGGATGCGTTTTTTATACTCAGTTGATATTTCACCCTCCTTTTTAATAAGACCCTCCAAGGCTGCCATTAGGTTTTCATAAGAAGAAAAACCCGTGACACCAAGAGAAGAGGCTTTTCCAACATTCTCCATATCTTTCCCCACAACTATCATCTCTCATGGATTCGGATAAGGGATAGGAGGGCGACTAATTCATGGAAATTAAAATAGTTGTTCGTTATCGAGGTAGGCTAAAATTTACTTGAGTTAGACTTTGATTAGTGAATCCTATATACACTTAGAGTTGATGGGAGATTGCATGATTAGGTCTTCGAACACGGAGTTTGGATTGATATATTCGCAATTTAACGAAAGTTATGTGTAAATAGCAACTAGCGTAACAACGAGTATTTGATTGAGTGTTGAGTGCAACTATTGCAAGGCTTATGAGTTACGGGATATGAAGTGATTAATTGTCGTGGTTAAAAAGGGGTATTTCATTGTTCAGAATATGTAATCCTAGCTATATTTGATTTCCGTATTTATTTTCAAGAATATTGAAATATTCATATGATTGTCATTCTTTTTGTTAAACAAGAGGATTTTATTGAGAGGATTGAAGGAAGGCGTAATGGTGCTACACCCATCAACGGCATAATTCATGGCATTGTTTTCATTCATTGGCATCATTGCATACATTGCATGTGGTTACGAGGTAATACATGGAGCAAAAAGTCTGAGTACGTGCCAGTTATGTTATCCGGTCGTATGGCCGAGTTGGGTTGAATGAGGTACTAATTGACAGCCAATCATTGGAAGTAATGTAAAGGTAAGTATATCTATATGATATGGATCCGCATCTGAGGTTCTTTCCGGAGCGGAGGATTTATGGCTCGGGTTCGATGAGTATCCAGAACGAGTGGTACATGGACACCATGGGTCCCCTGCAGGTCATGACTTCTGAGTAATGACATCAGTTAGCATGTATGTACAACGTGATTAGGCCCTTGCATCGCATCTACATTGCATTACATTTCATACTGATATGTCCTTATGTTTGTGTGTTATCAGTCTGTTATATTGCATTGTGCATCTCTTATGATTTTGTTGAGGTTATGTGAGCTGGTGATTATTATGAAGGTATGTGTAAGAACAATTTCTAAGTGCTAAGTTTGTTCCATGGGTGCATCATATCTTAGTAAGTGAACTGGATAGAAAAGCTCTATGGCTAAAATTTAGAAATTAGATGTTAGTGTAATAAGGAGATGAGACTTAATTAATTGGCTTAAGGGAAAAGGGAATGCGACCTTAGATGACTAGTCAGATAGCCGGTAGTACTATAGGGATAAGGGAAGTGGAAACAACTGGAAGTAGAAAGGTAAGTTCGTATCGGTGTAATAATCCATGTTGGGCGTCTTGAGGGTCATTGACTTATCTGCTTATCTTATTGACTGTATATTTTATTGTGTGAACTAATCTTAGTCGACCTATGATGCTTACCAGTACGTGTGGTGTACTGATACTACTCTTGCTACATCGTTTTTGGGTGTAGGTATGTTGCAGGTTTAAGTTGAAGTTTCTTCGTGTGGATTTACCAGGCATTCTCCTACAACCTCGCTCATCTCACTCCAAGCAGAGGTTGGGTCATTTATTTTGTTTATTCTTGTGTAATAGGAGCTCTTGTACCTGTCTAGACTAGATCTCGGAGAGTTTTTCAGTTTTCTTGTATCAATAACAGAGTCTGTTAAGCATTTACTTTTTAAATATTGTGATCCTTAAGAAATTGTTAATTATAAACTGGCTGAATGTTGGGTTGGTTGGTAAGGGTTCGCCTACTAGTTAGAAATATGGTAGGTGCCTGCATGGCCCGTAAGTTGGGGTCGTGACACAAAGCATGCTTCACCTTTTTCATCTTTGCCTGAAACTCAATGAATGGATTAGCTGCAAAATCCAAACACCAATTATTCTCAACCACTTCCAGAAATTTTGGATGAGAAGTCCAAAAATTTAGGAATTTAAAAGGCTTCACTACCCCCATCCTCTTGGCTTTCACATACAACATGGAGAGGGGCATGATCAAAACCATGTCTTATCTGGTATGAAACTTCATATGATGGAAATAAGTCCATGAACTGCTAATTTCCAAAGATTCTATCTAATCTCTTGAATATGAAATCCTCTTCAGCTCTTCCATTCTACCAGGTATACTTACTACCAGAGAATTTCATCTCCAGGAGACCACAATTGTTCAAAAAATGTGCAAATTCAGCAGTTTTTGTATGATGCACAAGCAGACCTCCCAGCTTTTCCTCAGGATTGAGGATGACATTGAAATCACCCCCAACAATCGATGGTACGTGAACATTCAAAGAAACCTGAACAATTGAGTCCCATAACTCCTGCCTCTCCACAGCAGTGCATTTGGCATATAAAGCTGTAACATATGCTGGTTGTTGCATATTCACATTAGATAGTTTAAGAGTAACATGTTGGACTATATCTACTACAATTTAAGCTTGCCATTCTTCAGTCCAAAACAACCAGATCTTCTTTGATACATTCACCATTGCATTATGAATACCTAACCTTATTCTATAAGCTTCAATCTCCTCAAGTTCTTGAAAAGGTTCCATAAGTGCTACAACTGAATAATGATGCCTCCTATGTAACTCAGTTAATCTCTCAAAATAATTTTGAGTGTTAACTGACCTAATATTCCAAAATAGAAGTTTGTCTATCATTGATTACCGAGGGGTTTAGTTTTACTACTCCTTGTTGTGACATGCAGTGGAACCAAAGTGTTTTCCCTGTTCTTATTCCCACCACTTTTGAGGTTATTAACATGCCTATGAGATAAATCCCCATCTCTTGCCACTTGATCAATATTTGTATCCAAAGACTCTTCCTCTTGCATTTCAGATTGCTATTTAATAGAATGATCCTCAACATCTGGCCTTGCTTGTTCTACAACTTGTAGTGATGAATTTCCTATATCCAAAGTGGTTGGATCCTTTACCTTCTCTATAACTTTTCATTCACTATTCACCTCTATCTGATTTGTAATAGGATCCTTCACAGCTAATGGATTGTCAGGAACCAAATTTGTAGAAACAAAACCGGATTGTTCTGTGCAGCTTTCTACATCCTCTTCATGACCCTCCTTTGTCACCATAGGATCTTTCCATTTCAACAATGCAGAGCCATCAACATGTTTTTGATCATTTCCTCCACCAACTGTCAACTATGTATCAAGAACAACCTCTACCATATCTACTAGCTCTTCTTATTTCTAACTATGATTGAGTTGTTTGCCAAAAGAAGCTTCTATCCATGGTTTTGAAGACTCATTTTCTTTCCCCTTTGATTTGGGAGACTTAGAGATGCTAGCCTCCTTTCCTTTTCTTTGATTCTTCCCATTTGATGGAACATCTGCCTTTGATAATTTTTCCACTTCCACCATCTCTTCACCTTTGTTAGCAAAAGCATCAAACATGTTTGCAGTAGTAACCACCTGATTAGAGTCAGCTTCCTGGACCTGTTGTTACACCCCGTAGTTTTGTACATGAAATTCATAGTATTGGCTGTTTAAGTATGGACATTAGAGTTACCTCTGAGGATACACGATATTAGATGCGCTTATCCAATATTTATGAGTGTTTAAATTTATATAATAAGTTACGAAAGGATTGGAGGGCAAGTGAATCAAGGAAATTAAGTTTGTTGGATTTTAGAGAAAGTATGACGGGAAATTTTGGCCCTACTCAAGGAAAGGATATCTTTAAGTATATGAGGAGTTTTGGAGAGAAATAGAAGCCTAAATTGAAGTTTGGGAAGTCTAGTTTCCAACGCAACAAACCACGTGTCGATCCGATATCGGAATAAAGAATTATGAGCATTTTAAGACGGACTGCCAGTACAGGTCTTAACCCTGCCAAACACGCCAAAGGGTTGCGCGAACGCACAGAGTAGCACTGGGCAACTCTGCGCTAACGCGCCCCAGGGCAGCACGAACGTGCATAAAGATTTTAGAGTCGGTGCCAACCGACTCTAATCCACTATATATGGGGTAAAACCCCCATTTATCTTTATAATAAATCCCCCAAATATTCTAGAAAGTTCAGCTAACATATGAGAGCTTATATACACCATAAAAGTGAGGATTTTGAGTAATTTCAAGTGACGGAGTATTAATCGAGGTCCAGATAACGTGTAGCCATGATTATAGTTTTGTTTTGCACTGGAGTTGGCTTAGATTCAAAGTAAATATTGAAGATCTTCCTATTCTAGTAAAGGTAAGGTGTGAATCTCTCTTTATTAATATTGATTTAGGAATATTTACGAGAATAAGAGATATAGATTGTGGTGTTGGTATTGTTGGCTTGTGGATTGAAGTTGAAGAAAGTTTTGGATGAAATTATACATATTTATCTTGTAGACTCTTGATGATATTGTTGTTGATGTTATTGGTATTGTTTGGGAGTTGTTTTGGTATTTGGAGCAAGTAGATAATATAGAGGATATAATGCCCAAATTTTCGTAACCCAAATTAGTCTTCAATAACTAGTACGAATAAGTTGATGGGAAAGTATGATTAAAGATGTATTTCTCGTTATATATAGGTTCGGGTGAAGGGAAGGCACCGAAGTAAAGGATCCCTTAAGAGGTAGCTTGACGAATAAGATATGTAAGGTGTTCGTTCTCTCTTTCCTTGGCACGAATCCAACTAGAGCATGAATATGAATGTTCCATAACAAAATTCACTCCATTCTTATGTCATGTAGCTCAAATCTTAATGTCTTAGTTATTTGATTGATTCTTGGTATATTATCATGTTTATCATCATTAAGTTATTTCTTTGGATTCGACACGAGTCCGATAATATAAATCGGAGGTTACCGACCTTACGTCACTTCGATAAAGTTGTAGCTTCATATGAGCTTTCATGCATACTATTTACGTTATGTATATCTAACATATGATAATTATGGATCGGGCCGTACGTACCTCGGCACTGACATATGATAATTACAGATCGGGTCGTACGTTCCTTGGCACTAACATATGATAATTATGGATCGGGTCGTATGTTCCTCGGCACTAACATATTATATTTATGGATTGGGCCCAACGTTTCTCGGCACTAACATGTAATATATATATATATATATATATGGATCGGGTCATACGTTCCTCGGCACTAACATGTGATAATATATGGATTGGGCCGTACGTTCCTCGGCACTAAACTATATGGATCAGGCTGCACGTTCGGCAGCACTAACACTTACATGATATACATATATATATGTGCTTACTTACATATGATGTTTAAGGTTCATGCATTGCATACTGTGTGTTCTCAGCTGACAGGTTACCTCTACTCTCTTTATATTTCCATCCTACTTATGCTATTTCTTCCAGCCTTACATACTCAATACTTTTATCCGTACTGACATCCCATTGCACGGGACGCTGCATTTCGTGCTGCAGGCTCTGAGAGAGTTATTAGAGAGCATCCGCAGTAGGACTTCCAGCTTCAGCAAGTGCTACTACTCCGGACTTGCTATCTTTTGGTACTTTTAAGTTAATGTAATATATGTATATATGTACATTCTTAGAGGCTCATAGACATAGTGGGGTATGTAGATACTACGTATGGTCTTGTCGGCCTTGTTCAGGTTGTGATATTTTCCTGTAAGCCTTGTCGTCTTTAAGATACTCGTGATGTTGTAGCGACCTTGTTGGTTCGCATATATACATATATGTTGGATTATTGGATATTTCTATGTTGGGCCTTTTTTGTGTGTAGGTGTTCCTTGAGTTACAGTATATAATGTTCAAAGGAACTGTTAAGTCAGGTGGTTCCCGACCTATAGGTCGGAGTCCGTCATTGTTACACCCCGAAAAAAATTTCTGTTAATGCACAGTGAATAGACTAACGAAGGGCACGATGTATACGATGTTTTAATAAAGTAGGATATAACATTTGATGATTCTAAACGAGATTTCAAAGACATTTGAGGTAGGAGACGAAAGTTGTTAAGGAAAGCAAGGTACGA
The DNA here is from genome assembly GCF_019175385.1 of Lycium barbarum. Classification (NCBI taxonomy): domain Eukaryota; kingdom Viridiplantae; phylum Streptophyta; class Magnoliopsida; order Solanales; family Solanaceae; genus Lycium; species Lycium barbarum. The sequence goes on along the minus strand of NC_083344.1, from coordinate 42,883,748 downwards.
GTATCGAATTAATGATGGCTTAATAATGTTTTGGAGAAGAGTTATAACGTCCCTTATATTATTAATGAAGTGTTAAAAAATTGCTAAGAAGGTTCCATAAGGATTTGAGATCAAACGAAGTGACGAGAACAAAATTGGAGAAAAGATAGATTATACGACCAATTATACGGTCTGTATAATGTTATACGGTCCGTATAATGGTCCGCATAATCGTCACAGTGAAGGTCCCTCACTGATGGGATTATACGGTCACTTATACGGACCGTATAAAATTATACGAACTGTATAATGTGCCGTATAATGGTCACAGAAGCGAGAAGTTGATGGGGTGATTTCACGGTCACTTATACGGACCGTATAAGTGTCCGTATAATAACCCGACGGGTCAGATTTTAAGTTTTAAATAAGAGGACCCAAGTTCATTATTTTCATTTCCCATCTTCTCATTTCTACTCCATGACTCAAGAACTCTCTAGAACCTTCCACACTCTTCATCTACAAGAATTCAAGTGAAACTAAGGATCAACTTCATCAAAACAAGAGAAACAAGTGCAAGAAACACATTAAAGTTCATCTAAGTCAAGAAATTCCAATGGAAGTGAACTAGGGTTTTGGTGCAAGAGAAGTATTTCCACTCAAGTCTTAATCCTACACCACCTAAGGTAATTTTTATGATCTTTTCATGTTGTTTAAGGTATTGAGAAGTTGACACACTTGGATTGTAGAAAATGGGTCACAAAGATAGGAATAATGTGATTTTGAGTAGTAGTTTGGAGTGAATCATGAATATTGATATGTTGTAATTGTAAGTATGTTATGAATGACATTTAGAACATGGGATAAGCATTATATGTGAGAGAACGTAAGCGTGAACTATGACCATGATTATGGAGGAATTGAAGTGAAATTGTGAGATGTGGACAATGTAGGTGAATGATGATTGTTGCTTATAATATTGTGAATGTTTTTATGGATGTTTGGGAGTTGATATGTGATATGAGGACAGTTGTATAAACAAAGGAAATGCTGCCCAATTTTCTCTAGCCTTAGTAAGCACGTTCTTATAATCGATTAGCTAACGTTAATACGAACTTTCTTGAAGGTAGAAACGCGAGCATCGAATAAGAACAATCAAGCGATAGAATTGTTAAACGAAAGAGGTATGTAAGGCTAATCCTTTCCTTCTAAGGCATGACTCCTATGGCATGAATCTTCCTATTTTTTTCCATGATCTTCCTAAATAACGGAAATTATGAGTCCATGACTATAAAGAGCTACATACGCATATGATGAAGAAAAGAGATACGATACGAACATGATAATGATGATGATGAGTTTAACTATAAAGAATCCTAGAGTAAAATAAGATATCCATGAAGCTAATTATCCTAAGTATGGTTCCATTGATGCTTTTCTTTGTGTGCACTCACCTTAAAATGTTAGTCCCTTCAAGGTGAGCTATGATGATTATGATTACTCCATAATATAATCGAGGGTTCACAACCTTATGTCACCCCGACATAGCCACAGATGCCTTCTAGTTCTAATGTATGTTTGATGATAAATGTATAATGACACTAAGCTTATGATAATCCTATGAGATGTATAATAATGTTAAGTTTACGATGGCTATATGTCACGACCCAGCTAGGGGCCGCGACGGGTACCCGGGGCTAGCCACCGAGCACCACTCGTTCTACTACTCATCTTACTCATTTAATGCTCTTTTATCAATTTATACTCAAGACATAAGAAAATCATCTTTTCATTTGAGAACATAAAATACTTTTATATGCATAAGCCTCTCGGCCGTCAAAATAATATATGCACCTAGTAACAATCTCGTGAGACCGTCTAACCCACACTGCGCATCTACGAGCCTCTACTGGAGTGCTAAACATAAAGACGGGACAAGACCCCGTCATGCCCAAAATACATATACATGAATATACACAAAAGAATAATCATAAGAACCTCCGGGACAAAGGAGTGCCTTCAAATCAGCTGACAGCTACTTCGAATCTGGATCAAGCTCACCTCCCTATCTACCTGTAGGCAGGAACACAACGTCCAAAGAAACGGACGTCAGTACGAACATTGTACTGAGTATGAGAGGCATAAACAATGAGATAGAAGAAATATCAATATGGAGCATCTGCATCTAACTGTCAAGTACAAAGGAAATAATGCATGCTGGCTTACTCATAATCATCATCATGTCATGTATGCATAATTGTATAAGTTGCCCGTCCATGTAGGTACGGTGTGATAATGTATAAGCTGCCCGTCCATGTCGGATCGGTGTGATAGTCATAACATTAGCCTGCGTCCAGGCCTCCCGCGTCTGGGGTATCATCTCATGCCGCCCACTAGTGGTGCTGCCCATGCCATATGGACACGGTGTAATCATCTATAAGCCGCCGCCTTAGCAGTGCTGCCCGGCCTTACAGGCGCGGTGTAATGTCATCAACATGTACTCATCATAATGCATGCACAATAACTTAAAGTTAATTATACTTTATCGAGGTGACATAAGGTCGTGAACCCCCGATTCCATTATGGACATTTATAAGTATTCAGCCTCACCTTGAAGGAAATAGTATATAAGGTGAGTATACATAACGAATAACATCATCAACTTTATAGAAACATCATATCGTGAACGCTAGAATCTTTATACTTAACTCATCATCATCATTATTGAACTCATAATATAGCTCTCATCTCATAAGGCTATTCATAAACATGGACTATTAGTTTTCCGGGATATAAAGGATTAATGGAGAAGGAGGAAAATCATACCATAGGATTCATGCCATAGAAAGAAAGGACTAGCCTCACATACCTTTGACGTTTAACTAAGCTATCGTTCGCTTGTTCTTCTTCGATATCACGTTTCTACCTTCAAAAGAGAATTCGCACTTACGTTAGTTAATCAACTATAAGAACGCGATACTATTTCTAGGGAAAATTGGGCGGCACTTCCTTTGGTTATACTACTTTTCCCATATTCTATATCAACTCCCACACGCTCACAACAACATTCACAATATCGCAATCCACAATCATCATTTATAGACATTGACCACAATCCACCATTTCTCTTCAATTTCTTCACATTTATGGTTATAGCTTACTATCGCGTTTCCTCATATATAATACTTATTTCATGGCCTAAATGTCATTTATAACGTATTCATAATCACAACACTCCAACATTCATAGTTCAACCCAACTACTATCCAACCATGACACTATTCACTCATAAATGACCCATTTCCTATTTATTTTTTTTACAATTCAAGTGTCTTAACCTTCCAATACCTTAAACAACATGTTTTAGTCATGAAACTTACCTTAGATGATGGTTGAACAAGCCTTGAATGGAATTACTCCTTTAGTACCAAAACCCTACTTTACTTCTTTTGGGTTTTCTTGAGAAAGATGAACTTTAGTGTGATTCTTACACTTGATTTCGTGGGTTTCATGTAGTTGATCACTAATTTCCTTTGGTTTTCTTGTGATGAAGAGTAGAGAGTATTCTAGAGGCTTCTTGAGAGAAATATCGTGGAGTTGAAATGAATTAAATGAGGTTAGGTCTCCTTTTAATGACTTAAAATCTAATCTGAAATGAACAGTGACTGAAGTGCACAATGGTCGTAAACCCAGTTTACGGGCCGTATATTGTGGTCGTATTTAAGCATATCAAAACCAGAAAGGTATGCTGAGGATCATGGTGATTTACGATCGCAGTTTACGGGCCGTATTTCAACTTACGGTCCGTATTCCAAGTCGTATTTAACCATTTGAACATTTGACAGAAAGTTGAAGTTTTGTGAGTTGAAATACGACATGGTAGTTTACGGGCCGTATACCACTTTACGGTTCGTATTTCACTTTACGACCAACTGGGCCAAAGTGCAAATCTGTAACTTTCAAGTCTTCAAAACCTATAATTAGTCATTGTGGAGCATAACATATCTCTTGTTCCGATTGCCTTTGAAATTTACTTAAGGTCGTCAAACGTCGTTCCCTTCTCATTAAAGCATCGTATACTCGTATTCTTCATTAGTCTATTCATTGTACGTTCACGGGGAAATTTACGAGGTGTAACACTATATGACGAAACTATTCCACCGTGCCTAGTTGGCCGGGCATGTCACCGCGAAGGCGGGTTGCATACGATTCCACCGTGCCTAAATGGCCGGGCATGTCACCGCTAAGGTGGGCTGCTATGTTTACACCGAGCTTAGAGGGCCGGGCAAGACACCACTAGTGGTCGGCATATGATGGTTACCCGGACGCGGGTTAGCGATGATGATTTATATGATACGATGATACATGCGCTATGATGATACATGTACTATGATTATATATGATATATGTATGAAATGTATCCATCCTTAAAAGTTACGCAGGTTATATCTTCATCTTATGTCTTATGATTTCTCTATTATGTTCATTTCATTCATGCCTTACATACTCAGTACAATGTTCGTACTGACGTCCGTTCTCTTTGGACGCTGTGTTCATGCCCACAAGTAGACAGGGAGGTGGTCCAGAATCGTAGGAGCTAGCAGACTTGAGAGCACTCCATTGTTCCGGAGGTGCCATTGATTTACTATTTTGTGTATATACATGTATTTTGGGCAGGACAGGGTCCTGTCCCATCCATATGTCTAGTACTCTAGTAGAGGCTCGTAGATACGCATGTGTGGGTAGTATGGTCTCACGATTTTTCCCACGTGTATATATATATATATATATATATATATATATATATATATATATATATATATTGATAGCCGAAGGGATTATGTATATATAAGTAATTATGTTTCAAAATGAAAATGGTTTCCCTACGATTATGAGCATAAGAAATACGACTGTACGCAGAATGAGTAATAGAACGAGTGGTGCTCGGTGGTTAGCCCCGGGTACCCGTCATGGCCCTAGCCGGGTCATGACAAAAGTGGTATCAGAGCAGTTCAGTCCTAGGAAGTGTCTACGAGTCGTGTCTAGTAGATTCTTGTTTATGGTCTGTTGCGTGCCACACTAATAAACAGGAGGCTACAGGGCATTTAGGAAAAATGACCATCTTTCATCTTAAGAGATCATGCGACAGAGCTGTGTTATAAGATTTTCTTCTCTTAATAGTGTGCTATGATTTCAGAAATGCCGCCAAAGGGAAAGGCTACAGCCGCCCAGAAGCGCAAGACTACGATGAAAAGGCGGGTAGAAAGAGAGCCTCCAATGAATGTAAAAGAGGGTGAATCACATAATGAGGCTCCATCTAATACTTTCTCCACTCCGCCCAATTTAGAAGAACAAGAAGGGGCTTCAGCTCCAGCTCCTATGCCTCCAGTTCCTACACCGGATACTTCGGGCCAACAAGTGCCCGAGGCTATTCATCTATTGACGCAGTTAGTTGCCGCCCAGTCACAACGGCAGAATGCGGGTCCAAGTGATCGGGCAGCTAGTACCAGAGCCAGTGATTTCATGAGTTTGAATCCTCCGGAGTTTTTCGGGTCAAAGCCGGATGAAGATTCGCAAGGCTTTATTGATGAAATGTTGAGGACATTGAAGATTATTCATGCCTCTAAAATTGAATCTGTGGAGTTGGCATCTTATAGACTCCAAGATGTGGCGGTATTATGGTACAATAATTGGCTATCATCAAGAAAAGAGAATGCGCCTCCTCCCGTTTGGCAAGAATTTGTAGATGCCTTCATCCGCCACTATTTGCCACCCGAGGTCCGCCGAGCTAGAGCGGATAGGTTCTTGAATCTAAAACAAGGAAATATGAGTGCCCGGGAGTATAGCCTTCAGTTTAAGTCATTAGCTAGATATGCCCCGACTATGGTGGCCGAAATGGGGGATAGAGTGCACAGATTCGTGAGTGGATTAGGGCCACATTTGTTCAAGGACTTCTTGACGGCTTCGTTGCAAAATGGGATGGATATTTCCCGCATTCAAGCCCATGCCCATAATTTAGAAGGACAACAACATCTGCAAAGGGGTGATCGTGATATTGATAGAGGGCAAAGCAAGAGGGCCAGATCTATTGGGGCAGGTAGTAATTATAGAGGGGGATCAAGGCTGGCATATTCTAGACACTCCGGCCAGTCGGCAACTAGTGCACCTCCAAGATTTGCAGGTAGGAGATTTGACCGCTCCATTCCTTCAGGACAGGGTCAGAGTTCAAGAGCTTCAGGTTCTCAATTTGGGGGTGATCATAGTCAGAAGAGACCACCAGTGTCGCGATGTAGTCAGTGCGGTAAATTACATTTGGGGCCATGTCGCCAGGGCACAGATGCTTGCTATGTGTGGACAGACTGGGCACTTGATGCGTGATTGTCCCTCGAGGTATAGTAGAGGTGGGGTTCAGCCCACAGGATCAGCATCTGGTTCCTTTTCAGTGCGTCCGGTAGGGCAGACTCCCCAGATTCTAGCAGGTCGAGGTAGAGACAGAGGGGGAGCATCTACTTCAAGTGCCACTCAGCCCCGTATGTATGCTTTAGCCGGACGACAGGATCTCGAGTCCTCCCCGGATGTGGTTACAGGTACATTATCCGTATTTTCCCATGATGTGTATGCATTGATAGATCGGGGTTCTACCCTATCTTATATTACTCCGTATGTTGTTGGTCGTATTGGGGTGAAACCTGAGAAAATTAAACCTTTTGAGGTATCTACTCCGGTTGGTGATCCCGTGATAGCTAGACAAGTGTACAAAAATTGTGTAATTGTGATATGCGACCGCCAGACTAAAGCTAATTTAGTTAAGCTGGAAATGTTAGATTTCGATGTGATTATGGGTATGAATTGGTTGGCCTCATGTTATGCTAATCTTGATTGCCGAATGAAAGTAGTTCAATTTCAATTTTCGGGAGAGCCCGTGCTTGAATGGAAGGGTAACACAGCATCTCCCAGGGGTAGGTTTATTTCCTACCTTAAGGCAAGAAAGATGATAGCTAAGGGCTATTTTTATCACCTAGTCCGAGTTCATGATACCGAAGCAAAGTCGCCAACTTTCCAATCTGTTCCGGTAGTGAATGAATTCCCAGATGTATTTCCAGATGAACTTCCAGGTCTTCCACCGGAAAGGGAGATTGATTTTTCCATTGATGTGTTGCCGGATACCAAGCCTATTTCTATTCCTCCTTACCGAATGGCTCCGGCAAAATTGAAAGAGCTAAAGGCACAGTTGAAAGATTTGCTTGAGAAGGGGATTATTAGACCCAGTTCATCACCGTGGGGAGCACCAGTCCTATTCGTGAGAAATAAAGATGGCTCCCTACGAATGTGCATCGATTATAAGCAGTTGAATAAGGTGACGATAAAGAACAAATATCCTCTTCCGAGAATTGATGATTTATTTGATCAACTACAGGGTGCCAAGTGGTTTTCCAAAATAGACTTGAGGTCGGGTTATCATCAAGTGAGAGTTAGAGAAGAAGATATTCCCAAAACAGCTTTCCGAACGAGATACGGCCATTATGAATTCCGCGTGATGTCGTTTGGGTTAACTAATGCTATGGCAGTGTTCATGAATTTGATGAATAATGTATTCAGGCCTCTCTTAGATTTATTCGTAATAGTATTCATTGACGATATTCTGGTATACTCTCGCACAGAATCAGAACATGCTGACCATTAACGTATTGTTCTTGGAATTCTTCGAACTCGAGAATTGTATGCTAAATTTTTAAAGTGCGAGTTTTGGCTGAATTTTGTGACATTCTTAGGTCATGTTATTTCAGATGATGGAATTCGAGTTGATACTCAGAAAATTGAAGCCGTAAAGACTTGGCCAAGGCCTACGACGCCCACAGAAGTCCGTAGTTTTCTGGGATTGGCAGGTTACTATAGAAGGTTCGTAGAAGGATTTTCCTCTATTTCAGCCCCATTGACGAAGCTAACCAAAATGTCAGTTAAATTCTAGTGGAATGATGCTTGTGAACGCAGCTTCCAAGAGTTGAAGCATAGATTAACCTCAACCCCAGTCTTGACACTCCCAGAAGGGCCAGATGGCTATGTTGTATATTGTGATGCTTCCGGTGTTGGGTTAGGATGTGTGTTAATGCAGCACGGTAAAGTCATTGCTTATGCTTCGAGGCAGCTGCGGAAATATGAAAAGAACTACCCAACTCATGATCTCGAATTGGCTGCAGTTATTCATGCATTAAAAATGTGGAGACATTACTTGTATGGCGTGCATGTTGATATCTATACAGATCACAAGAGTCTTCAATGTATTTTCAAACAGAAGGAGTTGAAGCTGCGGCAGAGGTGGTGGTTAGAATTATTGAAAGATTATGATGTGAGTATTTTATACCACCCCGGAAAGGCAAATGTAGTAGCTGATGCGCTTAGCCGCCGATCGATGGGCAGCCTATGTGAAGTTCCTCCGGAGAAGAAAGAATTAATTCATGAGCTCCACCAACTAGCTAATCTTAGAGTACGTTTAATTGATTCAGGTAGTGCAGGAATTGGTATTAATAATCCCACAGTTTCGTCCCTGAATATGGAAGTAAAAGAGCGTCAATATGAAGATTCTCAGTTGAGCCATTATAGAGACACACTTCATGAAAAAGAGAAGTCTCCATTTCAAACTTCTATGGATGGAATTCTTAGATACTGAGGCAGGCTATATGTTCCGAATGTTGCAGAATTGCGCCGTCGAGTTCTAGAAGAAGCTCATTATTCTCGGTATTCTATTCATCCAGGTGCAACGAAAATGTATCATGATCTCAAGTTGATATATTGGAGGGATGACATGAAGAGAGACATAGCAGAATTTGTAGCTTAATGTCCAAATTGCCAGCAAGAGAAATCGAACATCAAAAGCCAGGAGGATTATTGCAAGCAATCGAAATCCCTACTTGGAAATGGGAAGTGATCAACATGGATTTTATTGTGGGATTACCTCGTTCCCAAATCAAGTATGATTCTATATGGGTGATCGTGGACAGACTCACGAAAGCAGCTCAATTTCTTCCAGTCAGAACCACATACTCAGCAGAAGATTATGCAAGGTTGTATCTCAAGGAGATTGTGCGACTCCATGGTATTCCGATATCCATTATCACAGATAGAGGAGCGTAATTTACAGCCAAGTTCTGGAAATCTTTCCAAGAAGGTCTAGGTACTCAAGTAAAGCTCAGCACGGCATTCCATCCGCAAACTAATGGGCAAGCCGAAAGTACTATTCAAACCTTGGAAGATATGCTACGGGCATGTGTACTAGATTTCGGTGGTAGTTGGGATGACCACTTACCTCTTATTGAGTTTGCATACAACAATAGCTACCATTCCAGTATCCAAATGGCTCCGTATGAAGCTTTATACTGAAGGAAGTGCAGATCCCCAATTGGATGGTTTGAAATAGGAGAAATACAGCTAATAGGCCCTGAGTTAATTCAACAAGCAGTAGAAAAAGTTAAGGTGATTTGAGATCGATTATTGACAACCCAAAGTCGCCAAAAATCTTATGCGGACAACCGCCGGCAAGACTTAGAATTTCAAGTTGATGATTAGGTATTCTTAAAGGTGTCACCAATGAAAGGAGTGATGAGATTTGGTAAGAAAGGAAAGTTAAGTCCTCAATACATTGGACCCTATAAGATTATCCGCAAGGTGGGTCAAGTAGCTTATGAATTGGACTTGCCTCTAGAACTTGAATCGGTCCATCCAGTTTTCCATGTCTCAATGCTCCACAAGTGTGCTGGAGATCCTACGAGGATTGTCCCAATAGATGATGTTCAAGTGACAGAAAAGGTAGTCTATGAAGAAGTGTCCATTGTCATATTAGACAAGCAAGTAAGAAGACTTCGAAATAAGGAAGTGGCCTCAGTTAAAGTCTTATGGAAAAATGACAACCGAGAAGAAATAACTTGGGAAGCAGAAGAGAGTATGAAATCCAAATATCTGCACTTATTTCATCCCCTAGAAGAGATCCACGATGAAACATCATGATTATGAGGTATGTATGTTTCCTTTTATGCATATGGGTCGTGTGTGGCCAACTTATATTGTTATTGTGTTGTGGCCCTGTGAGGCAATGTTATTATGGGTTGTTGTGACAGGATGGTAGTGCCATATTACAGGGGAAACTCTGGCGAAATTTGAGTAGAATTCCCGAGTGCTTAACATTCGAGGACGAATGTTCCAAAAGGGGGGAAGAATGTTACGGTATATAATGTTCAAAGGAACTGTTAAGTCAGGTGGTTCCCGGCCTATGGGTCGGAGTCCGTCATTGTTACACCCCAGAAAATTTTTCGTTAATGCACAGTGAATAGACTAACGAAGGGAACGATGTATACGATGTTTTAATAAAATAGGAAATAACATTTGATGATTCTAAACGAGATTTCAAAGACATTTGAGGTAGGAGACTAAAGTTGTTAAGGAAAGCAAGGTATATGTTGTGTGTCGGGCAGGATTTACGAGTATCGAATTAATGATGGCTTAATAATGTTTTGGAGAAGAGTTATAATGTCCCTTAGATTGTTAATGAAGTGTTAAAAAAGTGCTAAGAAGGTTCCATAAGGATTTGAGATCAAACGAAGTGACGAGAACAAAATTGGAGAAAAGATAGATTATACGACCAATTATACTGTCCGTATAATGGTCCGCAGAATCGTCACAGTGAAGGTCCCTCACTGATGGGATTATACGGTCACTTATACGGACCGTATAAAATTATACAGACTGTATAATGTGTCGTATAATGGTCACAGAAGCGAGAAGTTGATGGGGTGATTGCACGGTCACTTATACGGACCGTATAAGTTTATACGGACCGTATAAGTGTCCGTATAATTACCCGACGGGTCAGATTTTAAGTTTTAAATAAGAGGACCCAAGTTCATTATTTTCATTTCCCATCTTCTCATTTCTACTCCAAGACTCAAGAACTCTCTAGAACCTTCCACACTCTTCATCTACAAGAATCCAAGTGAATCTAAGGATCAACTTCATCAAAACAAGAGAAACAAGTGCAAGAAACACATTAAAGTTCATCTAATCCAAGAAATTCCAATGGAAGTGAACTAGGGTTTTGGTGCAAGAGAAGTATTTCCACTCAAGGCTTATTCCTACACCACCTAAGGTAAGTTTTATGATCTTTTCATGTTGTTTAAGGTATTGAGAAGTTGACACACTTGGATTGTAGAAAATGGGTCACAAAGATAGGAATAATGCGATTTTGAGTAGTAGTTTGGAGTGAATCATGAATATTGATATGTTGTAATTGTAAGTATGTTATGAATGACATTTAGAACATGGGTGTCACACCCTAATCTCCCTAGGGTGTGATGGGCACCCGACCCTTACTTAGGGCCGAGCGAACCCTCTGACCCTTAGTACACACATAATCTTGTCAAACTTTTAAATCAAATAAGGATGAAATACATAGCAAAACTTTCAGAAATATTCCTTCTCGTAGTTTTCAAATCAAACAAAATCTGTAATCATATAGAACTTATATCATAACACAAAATGACACATCGGCCGATGGAGCCGCTTATAGAACCGACAACCAATACCCACGACTCTGTCTGCAAAGTCTCTAACTTCGAACAAAACATCATAGCATAATACTCTGACCCGGCAACACTCCAGAGGCAAATGGAGCTTGCCAACTTCGCTAGAACATCTTCTGTAATGACTTCTACTCATCTGGGTGTACCTGCGCGGCATGAAACGCAGCCCCCGAAGAAAGAGGGTCAGTACGGAATATGTACTGAGCATGTAAGGCAAGGATCACAGTAAAAGAGAATCATAGCTGAAACAGAGATTTACCAGAATCAAGTATAAACTTGTAAAATATCACAGTACTTGCCTTCTCAAAATAAAATCAGATATATCAGCATAAATCATAAATGAAAATCATGTATGCCATCATCGTATATCATATGTCATATAACGTGCCCCGGCCCTATAGTGAGGGACGCGGTGAGTAAGTTCATGCATGTCATCACCATATATCATGTATGCATATAACGTGCCCCGGCCCTCCATTGAGGGACGCGATGAATGAAATCATGTATCACATTTACATATAACGTGCCCCGGCCCTCCATTGAGGGACGCGGTGAATGAAATCATGTATGCCCATGTCATGTATCATATATGCATGTAACGTGCCCCGGCCCTCTTTTGCGGGACGCGGTGAATGAGATCAAGTGCCATCCTGGCCACCACCCCGTCATCATATCATAATGTCATCATATCATATATAACATGCCCCGGCCCGCAAGTGAGAGGGACGCGGTGAACAATGCAGAGAAGTACGCACGAGAACATACCCTGGCCCGGGACGCAGTGAAGGACATACTGAGACTTGCACGAACAGAGTAGTGCGAAACCATATGCACATAAATCAAGACTCGATAGATACGTACACTTACCGACGTTTGAAGGATCATAAACGCGTTTCGAATCAATCGGAGTTAGTATATGAAAGTTACGGACATTTTTACCACAGAACTTTTACGAACGTTTCAAAGCAAATCCAATATCTTTTACAAAAGATAGGGACATTAAAACTTACAGAACTCTTTCAGAAACAAAACTCTTTATACTTATCTCATTATTCAATCATATAATAAGCTCGATCATATCAGACATACTTATATCAGAAGTGAATCAGAATCATAGACAACCTCGGAAGCATATCAAACAGAGCCTCGGAATCAAGGCTACATATAAAGACCATATGAAGTTACTTATTCATTTATTAATCATACAATGGACTCAACCATACGAGACATGCTCATGACAAAAGAGAATAAGCATCATGACCAAGTTCGGAATCAAAGAGTAGAATTACCCCGAGGTGCGTGTCATGTCATACCTTACTTACCTCTAGGACATGCCAAAAGAAAGAAGGGATAAGCCTTACATACCTGTCCCACGACCAACTAGCTATGCTTATTTGTCCAAACTTGCTAGTCTACATACAAAAGAATTCACATAATCATTAGATTCATTGACATATACTTGTCTTAGTCTTTCAAATGAATTCACTTATATTCTACCAAAATTTTGGCAGCATTTCCCCTGTAAATACAACATCCCCGAGAATCTAACTCGGCCCAAATCATCAACAACAAATCCGAGAATGTAACTCGGCCAATTTATCAACAATAATCCGAGAATTCCACTGTTACACCTCGGAAATTTTCCGTTGGTACGCAAGTAAATGGACTAATGATGTGTGCGAGGAGTGCGAGTGTATAATGTTTCATGGGAAATGTATGTTAAGGGATGTGGATGATTAGAATGAAAAGTCGAGAAATGAGAAAAATTGAAAGTTGGCAAAACTGCCCAGTGGTCGTATATTGCAAAATACGGACCGTAAAGTACAATACGGTCCGTAAACTGGCGGTCGTAAACTGCCATGCAAAAGCTTCAGCCTTCTACCAGTGGTCGTATAGTGCAAAATACGGACCGTAAAGTGCAATACGGTCCGTAAACTTGAAGTCGTAAACTGGCATGTCCAACTTCAACTTTCTGCTAGCTGAGGAAGAGGTATAATACGACCTGGTGGACGGACCGTAAAGTGATTTACGGCCCGTAAACCATGGTCGTAAATCACCATGCATGCAGGCCAAAGTCTCTGGTCCTGCTTAAGCTTAAAGACGACCATGAGGGACGGTCCGTAAGGTGGAATACGGACCGTAAACCTCCATGGACGACCACTGTTCACCCAGCACAGATTTTCCAATTCATTAAATATGAGGATCAAGACTTATTTTATTTCATTACAACATTACACCACTTCTCTCTATAACTTCTCTCTACATTTATGATATGAGTTTTCAAGGATTATAAGCCATCAATAACATTAAGACAAGTGAATCAAGGATAAGGGAATCATCAAGGATCATCCAAGTCAAGAAATCCAAATGGAGAAAAACTAGGGTTTTGCTCAAAGAAGAGTATTATCAACCAAAGCTTGTTCCTACAACTTCTAAGGTAAGATTCATGATTTTTACAAGATGTTTAAGGTATTGGAGAATTAAAATACATGGATTGTAGAAAATGTGGTCAACTAGGTCATGAAGGATGAATAGTGACATTTTGAGAAATAGTTGAATTGAGTTATGAATGTTGTTGTGTTGTGATATGAATGTGTTATAAATGGTATTAAGATCATGAACTAAACACTTTAGACGAATGGACGGAGATGGGTGTAATGACCACGAATGTGGGTGAATTAGAGGCAAATTGAGGAATCTAGATAATGTGGATAATGTGAATGACTAATGGTCATTGTTATTATATTAATGAAGGTATAAACGCTAGCATTGGAAGGGAACGTGCAAGTGTAGAATAGTTCGATGGAAAGGTATGTAAGGCTAACCCTTCTTTCATAAGGCATGGTTCTTGGCCAAATTCCTAAATTCCTCTATATGAGTATGTTGTCTTCACATGGTTGACATTCCGAGCTCATAAGCTCACGACCCTTGATATGTACTATGATTATACTACGTTCCTCGTATGACGAGTAAGTCTACAATGTAAATGTAACGATAATGATGATGAGAGTAAAACGAGACTAGAGATGCTTACGAGCTACGATATATGTATATGTATGCCTATGAAGGGCTATGATAAGGCCCCGAGCTTATGATGCCGGGTAAGACTATATGTATATGACTATGTATAATGTATGTATACGATTACGAAACGCGCGCACACCTCTGCAGATGGTACGGATAACCCTGACGCCTTGGTAGGGTCAGGTATGTATGATCTTGAGCCTTGGTTGGCCAAGTATGTATGAAACACCGATCCTATGAGGTCGGGTATGTTATGTAAAGGCTATGTATATGAAATGACTATGTATACGAATATGAGCACAAGTATGGTACGAGTATTATTATGGGATACGAACAACGATGTATGCAAGTAAGCGACATGATGATGATATTACTGTCTCCCCTCCTATGCTATTTTCATATGATATCTATTATGCTTCTATATTGATGTTGATCATGCTTTACATACTCAGTACATTCTTCGTACTGACGTCCTTTTGTTTGTGGACGCTGCGTCATGCCCGCAGGTGCACAGGGAGACAGACTTGATCCACAGCTGCTTATTCAGAGATTGCATAGCAGAGCTCCATTTCTTTCGGAGCCGTAGCTTTTGGGTACTTATTCTTTTGTGTATATAGTTATGGGCATAGCGGGGTCCTGTCCCGCTCATACGATATGTCATACTCTTAGAGGCTCGTAGTCATGTGTATGTGGGTAGAGATGTTCGGCCATGTCGACCCATGTTTTGTATATCTTTTGTTAGCCACGTCGGCCTTGTACTTATGATGTGGCACAGATGCCTATGATATGTTAAATGATGATGGTCATCTAATGGGATCAATATGATTAACGATAAGAAAAGCACGAATTGACTTGTGGTTCACCTAGATGTTATGTTATGTACGATAAGGGGGTGCTCGGGTGGGGTAGCACCGGGTGCTCGTCGCGGCCCCCTAGCCGGGTCGTGACATCCACTCGGCCACATTATCCACAATAATCCGAAATCTTCCAAACTTAATAAGGAGAGTAACAACACATTGTTTTCTTCCAAATTCATGAACTACACCACAATCTACACTTTAACAACTTTGTCAATCAATTCCAAATACCTTCTAACGTTAGTAACTTCTTTTACATAATTCGACAACATTTTCTTATATTCAATTCAATCACAACAACCAAGCGATAGAATGACTCCTATGGCATGAATCTTCCTTGAAGGTAGAAACGCGAGCATCGAAGAAGAACAATCAAGCGATAGAATTGTTAAAGGAAAGAGGTATGTAAGGCTAATCCTTTCCTTCTAAGGCATGACTCCTATGGCATGAATCTTCCTATTTTTTTTCCATGATCTTCCTAAATAATAGAAATTATGAGTCCATGACTATAAAGACCTACATACGCATATGATGAAGAAAAGAGATACGATACGAGCATGATAATGATGATGATGAGTTTAAGTATAAAGAATCCTAGAGTAAAATAAGATATCCATGAAGCTAATGATCCTAAGTATGGTTCCATTGATGCTTTTCTTTGTGTGCACTCACCTTAAAATGTTAGTCCCTTCAAGGTGAGATATGATGATTATGATTACTTCATAATATAATCGGGGGTTCACGACCTTATGTCACCCCAACATAGCCACAGATGCCTTCTAGTTCTAATGTATGTTTGATGATAAATGTATAATGACGCTAAGCTTATGATATGCCTATGAGATGTATAATATTGTTAAGTTTACGATGGCTATATGACGAAATGATTCCACCGTGCCTAGTTGGCCGGGCATGTCACCGCGAAGGCGGGCTGCATACGATTCCACCGTGCCTAAATGGCCGGGCATGTCATCGCTAAGGCGGACTGCTATGTTTACACCGAGCTTAGAGGGCCGGGCAAGACACCACTAGTGGGCGGCATATGATGGTTACCCGGACGCGGGTTAACGATGATGATTTATATGATACGATGATGCATGCGCTATGATGATACATGTACTATGATTATATATGATATATGTATGAAATGTATCCACCCTTAAAAGTTACGCAGGTTATATCTTCATCTTATGTCTTATGATTTCTCTATTATGTTCATTTCATTCATGCCTTACATACTCAGTACAATGTTCGTACTGACGTCCGTTCTCTTTGGACGCTGTTTTCATGCCCACAGGTAGACAGGGAGGTAGTCCATAATCGTAGGAGCTAGCAGACTTGAGAGCACTCCATTGTTCCTGAGGTACCATTGATTTACTCTTTTGTGTATATACATGTATTTTGGGCACGACGGGGTCCTTTCCAGTCCATATGTCTAGTACTCTAGTAGAGGCTCGTAGATACCCATATGTGGGTAGTATGGTCTCACGATTTTTCCCACATGTATATAAATATATATATATATATATATATATATATATATATATATATATTGATAGCCGAGTGGTGCTCGGTGGTTAGCCCCGGGTACCCGTCATGGCCCTAGCCGGGTCGTGACAGTCATACTCCTAGTCGTGGTGTGACAAATTGGTATCAGAGCAGTTCAGTCCTAGGATGTCTATGAGCCGTGTCTAGTAGGGTCCTGGTTATCGGTATGTTGTGCACCATATCTATAGCTAGGAGGCTACAAGGCATTTAGGAAGACGCTCTTCTTCATGATCTAGATCGTGCGATAGAGCCAAGTAAGGATGACATCATCTAATATTTTCCTGTTTAAATTTTAGCGATGCCTCAGAGAAAGAAGAAGGCCAGCAAAATGCGGGGCGCTGTGGGGGAAGGCCCGAGCCGAGTATCCCCAGCCGAGTTAGGGCATGGTAAGGCCCAGAGCGCTACCCCCTCGCATGCTACCTGTACTCCATTAGTTGCTGAAGAGCATGATAGAGCTCCAGATCCTCCGGCTCCTCAGCCTCCAGCTCCTCCCCCTGCTGTTCCCGATCAGGACTTGCGAGATGATGTCCAGTTATTAACTAGATTAGTGGATACTCAGACCCAGCGGCAGACTGGTCTTTTGGACCAGGCTGTTAGTTCCCACGTGTGTGACTTTCTTACTTTGGACCCTCCAATCTTCATGGGGACAAACCCGAAGGATGATCCTCAGAACTTTGTAGATCGAATGGGCCGCGCTTTGAGGGTAATGCATGCTTCTAATACAGAATTAGTGGAGCTAGCTTCCTATAGGCTGTGGGATGTAGCCACAGTATGGTATGAGTTCTAGCAACAGTCGAGAGGGCAGAACGCACCTCCAGCAGTATGGTCCAAATTCACCAGGGCCTTTCTTATTATCTGCCAGTGAGGTTCGCCAGGCTAGGGCTGATGAGTTTCTATTACTTCGCCAGAACAATATGAGCACCCGGGAATATAGTTTGAAGTTTAACTGCTTAGCTAGATATGCTCCGACGATGGTAGCTGAAATGGAAGATAGGGTACACCCACTGGACTTGGGCCTCACTTCATTAAGGATTATATGACGGCCTCATTACAGGGTGGCATGGATATTGCTCGTATCCATGCATATGCTCAGAATTTGGAGGACCTTTAATGTCAACAGCAGACTGAGCAAGACCCGAATAGGGACCGTTATAAGAGAACCATATTTCCACGTTATTCAGCTGCTTATCAGGAAGGTTATAGGCCATATTGTTATAGAAGATCAGCTTCTTCAGTAGTTAGTGCACCTTCCCGGTTCCAGAGGCAGCGTCATGATCGACCCACTTATTCTGGACCGTATAGTTGGTCGTATAACTCACCCTTTTTTGAAAATGTTCTCGTTGATTCATTTGATCTCCAATCCTTATGGAACCTTCTTAACACTTGTCTAACACTTCATTAACAATTCAAGGAACCTTATAACTCATCCTCAAGACCTTACTAAATAATTGTTAGCTGGATAATTACAGAACCTTTCCCAAACATAACTTATACTTCACTTTCCTTTGACGAACTTAGTCTCACCAATTCATATAACTCCACATTCTAATCGCATACACTTTAAAGCTACCAAATATCCTTCTTATGGTCATAAGAGCTCCCTTATGATTACTCTAGTCTACTCACAATACGACAACCCAAATTTCGGAGGTGTAACACTCTCCTCCCCTTAGGAACGTTCGTCCTTGAATATTAAGTTCTCGGGGATTCTACAAAAATTTTGCCAGAGTTTGCCCTGTAATATAGCACTACCATCCTGTCACAACAACCCAGAATAACATCGCCTTACAGGGCTACAACGACAACAGCATGAAAGCATGGCCACACACGACCAAAAGCATTAAGAGAAAGCATTACATATCTGGGAATAGCGGCGTTTCATCTTGCACTTCTGTTGGGGTGGAAATAAGTACTAGTATTTGGACTTCATATCTTCTTACGCTTTCCAATGCACCTCTTTTACTTCCTCGTCCCTTCATAATACCTTCATCGAGCTTATTTTTTAGTTCTTCCTTTACTACTCCAAAACCATTTGAGAGGGCAACAAGAAATTCTCGTAGAATCTTTTAATAATTTTTTCCCAAGTCTCTTCGAAATGAAATTTCCACACTCCAATGATTTAATACCCTCTCATTCTTGAAAGCTTTATGTGACTACATGTATATATCAATTCCAAGCCATCTTGACAGGTCTTTTCATCTTTCTTAAAGGTCTAACGTACATGTTCTAGTATACCTTGGGAAGTTTGAAAACGAGCTCTACCCGCTTATCTATTCCAAAATGGAGGTTTACGAGGATGACCTATCTTTCCCAAATCTCTCGAAATGTATCGATCTTCAAGCACTAGTAGAGAACCAAGAGTTTTAGTTTGACAAATTTTCATAGATAGCTCATATGATTCTTTACAATTGCAACACCTATTTCAGCTCTAGATTTATCCTCATTCTTTATTAGTACCATGAAATTGTGTTACACAAGTTTACTTCGCATTATTTTCTTCACCACCACCTCTCGCTTTCAGTTTCTCATTTAAATCCATCTCACTGCATTTAATTCACGATGCGGCCTTAATTTCTTCGTGTTTGAGTACTCTAAACTTGAAATTCCCATATTACCCGTACACTTTCTCTCTTAAACGATCACTCCCACTTATTCCTTTTCATTGTAGGTCGCTATCGTCGAGTATTCACATGATTTCAACTAGTTTATTTCCATTTCAATCCTCTTCTATTGTTAACTCTGAATCCTTCCGCTAGCAAAGGTATTACCAAAATTCTGAGTCAATTATTTTTGCCTTCAAGTATTTCCCTGTACAATGCTTCCCTAATCATTATGCGACATGGGAACTTCGCATCCATGTGTCTTGCTTGCGGTGGCTATTCCACTTGACTTCCCGTCTTAGTCCATCATTCACTTCTCCCTCTAATCCAAATTTTACTCTCATCGCCTGTATCTCCGCACCATGAAATCATTCGCATATGCCCCTTATTGTACTGAAATACCGTTTCATTCTTATCGATGTTGTGCTTGAACTGAAGCTGCAATACTCACGTGATGTATCTTTTTTAGGTTAATACCGCTCTTCCGTCACATGCCCATCCTTTAACTCTACCTAATAACCCACCTTATTGTTGTACAACTGCCATGTTGGATTCTCCGCCCGTCTTCCATTCTACGGCCCATATCTTTCTAGTATTATCTCATTCTTACTCCACCGGCGGCCACGTTGCCTCGAAAAGTCGAAGACTACTTCTTTGATGGTCTCTTTTGGTTACCGTTTAGTTGCCACGACTATCAAATCATAAGGGAATTGTCTTTAACCCAATGTTTATTTCATTACTTCTATTAATACCCATAAACCGTCTCGTATGTTCACCATTTCCATCGATGTAGCTCATAACCGCTCTCTACTCCCTATGCCAAGTAGTCCATAACTCGCCCTTTCTCGGCTCACCTTTTCTCAATAACCTGTTACACCCCAAAAAATTTTCGTTAACATACAGTGAGTAGACTAACGAAGGGCACAATGTATACGGTGTTTTAATAAACAAGAAATGACATTTGAAGATTCTAAATGAGATTTCAAAGACATGGGCAGTAGGAGACAAAAGTTGTTAAGGAAAACAAGGTACATGTTGTGTGTCGATTTACGAGCATCGAATTAATGATAACTTAATGATGTTTTAGAGAAGAGTTATAATGTCCTTTATATGGTTAACGAGGTGTGAAACAAGTACCAAGAAGGTTCCATAAGGATTTGAGATCAAACGAAGTGACGAGAGCAAAATCGGAAAAGAGACAGATAATACGACCAATTATACGGTCTGTATAATATTATACAGTCCGTATAATTCTCTAGAACCTTCCACACACTCCATATACAATAACTCATGAGAAATTGATGACCAACTTCATCAAATCAACAAAAACTAAGTGTGAGAAACACATCAAAGTTCATCCAAGTCAAGAAATTCCATGGAAAGTGGAACTAGGGTTTTGCTCAAGTGAAGTATTCCACTTAAAGCTCATTCCCACACTATCAAAGGTAAGTTTTATGGTATTTACATGTTATTTAAGGTGTTGAAAAGTTGAAACACTTGGATTGTAGAAGGGTATAGGAAATGGGTCATGAAAGTGAGAATAGTGTAAATTTTGAGTAGTAGTTTGGAATGAATCATGAATGTTGATATGTTGTGATTGTAATTACGTTATGAATGATGTTAAGAGCATGATAGAAACGTTAGATGAGAACAAATGTAAAGTTGTATTGTGATCATGATTATGGATGACCTTGAGAGGAAATTGTGGGGATTGGATAATGATGAATTTGATAAAAGATATTGATGATGATATTATGAATGTTGTTATTGACGTTGGGAGTTGATATGTGATATGGAGAAAGTAGTATAAATAAAGGAGATGTTGCTCAAATTTCTCTAGCTTAGTTCAAATACGCTTATGTTATCGATTATCTAATATGAGTATGAACTCTCTTGAAGGTAGAAACGTGAACATTGGGAGAAGAACGATCGAACGATAGAGTAGCTAAACGAAAGAGGTATGTAAGGCTAGTCCCTTCTTTCTAAGGCATGAATCTATGGTATAATATTTCCTCCTCCTCCATGAATTTCCTACATTCCGGAAAAACTAAGAGTTTATGCTCATGAATAGCCATATGAGTTAAGAATAAGAGATATTATGAACATGATAATGATGAGTCTAAGTCTGAAGAGTCTAAGGCCCATGATACTATGTTTCTACAAGGCTAATGATTCTTATTATGATTCATTGATGTTGTTCATTGTATACACTCACCTTATACGCTAATTCCTTCAAGGTGAGGCAGAATGCTTATGAATGCTCCATAACGGAATCGGGAGTTCACGACCTTATGTCACCCCAATAGAGTATAATTGTCTTAAGTTTCCAGTCATGCATTATGATAATAGTATGATAAGAATATGATAAGTCTATGAGATGTACATGATGCTATCACACCGCGCCTACACGGCCGGGCAGACCCCGCTAAAGCGGGCAGCGTATACACCATGTCTAGATGGCATGGGCAGACACCACTAGTGGGCGGCATGAGATGGTACCCCGGACGTGGGAGGCCTGGACGCAGGCTAACGATTATCACACCGTACCTATATGGTCAGGCAGCTTATACATATATGCATACATGATATGATGATGATTATGAAGTAAGTTAGCATGCATTATTTCAGTTTTAAGTGACAGTCAGTTACAGATCGCTCTTCACTTGATGTCTCCGTATTTCATTGATATATCATTATTGTTTATGCCTTACATACTCAGTACAATATTCGTACTGATGTCCGTTTTCTTTGGACGTTGTGTTCATGCCCACAGGCAGACAGGGAGACGGTGCAGATCCATAGAAGCCATCAGCAGATTTACAGGAGCACTCCATTATTCTGGAGATGCTATTTGGTTTATTCTTTTGTGTACATATATGAATTTTGGGCACGACGGGGTCTTGTCCCGTCCATATGTCTAGTACTCTAGTAGCGGCTCGTAGATACGCATGTGTGGGTAGTATGGTCTCCCGATGTTACTATTGTATCTATACTATTATTTTGATAGTCGAAGGGCTTATGTATATGGAAGTAATTACGTTTCCAAATGAAGAATGATTTTTCTACGATTAAGTATAAAGTTAATGAATGTACGCTTAATGACTATGATAAGTAATAGAATGAGTGGTGCTCGGTGGTTAGCCCCGGGTACCCGTATGGCCCCTAGTTGGGTCGTGACATCTCCCTGGGACCTTTACCGTGTAACCCACCAGGATACAATTCCATTTGTTGTTGTCTTGACATACGTATAAAGTCAGTCCATTGATCATTCACAAACAAACTTTGTCTCTCCTTTCGTCTTACCTCTAATCCTTTCCTCGAATGATTTCATTTCCATAGCAATAACCCTAGCATTTTCTACAGTGTCGTTGGCTTCTCTTTATTTTCTTATATTTTCTCTCAGAACACCATCTTTTAATAACACCGTAGCTTAAGGTTAAACATCAATCCCTCTACACTCTTCTCCTATCAGTTCATACTTGTTATACCCCGTATTTTTCACATTCGGATATTTCAAGATAATTGCGACAAGTTAAGGACAAGGCTATAATTTTTATCTTGTTTAATATATAAGTTGTTTATGAAAATCTTGATGTGGAAATATTAAGAAAGGCTAAGGGAAAATTGGGAAATTGGGAAATAATTTTTCATGCAACAAAAGAAGGGGAGATTGGTCTTGGAGAAATGGGCTTGGAAAAAAAAAGAGAAAAAAAAATTTGAAGCCTTCAATCTTGATCCAAAGAATATATTCTTCTAGTATTCCTACTAATTCAAAGGTCCTCTTTAACGTGGTATAATTGTTGGACCAAGAAAACTACTCTTTGTTGCAAGTTCAAAATTCTAGTCAAGTGGGAAATTAAGGAAAAAGTAAGAATTGATCTTCTTTTATATATTAATGGAAGTTGGGATTAATTTATCATGATTAGATTATTAAGTGGGGATTAAGATTTAATTTTTCATTAAACAAGTCACTAGTGCACTAAGTGGGCCCCACCAAGACATGTGGCCAAATTTAATTGGCTCAACCTTGAGTGGGACACTTGTCACTCCTAGGGGTTGTACATATAGTGAAAAATCTGTGCCCTAGAGCTCATTTCATCTTCAACAACAAGCTAGAGAGAGAGAGAGCATAAGCCATGGCATTCGGCCATGGCTAGCAAAATTGGAGCTCAAATTTGTTGATCCAAAAATCAGATTTTCTAGGTATTTCAGCCCTTAGGAAGGTGATAATAACGTGGAGAAGTCATTTGGAGCAACAAGAACAAGTATTAGTTCATTTCACAAATTCTAGCCAAGTGAAGAAGCCAACTTGTTAAGGTAAGAGTTAATCATTTTTCTATGTGTTTGATGATGAAGTTGGACGTGTGGGGAATATGCAAATGTAAATTTTATGTGTGAAATTATGTGTGTTGATGTTGGGGTATTGTTGTAACTTGGTAAACATGAATTGAGTCTATGAAACTATGTATGTTAATGATGGAATGTCGTTGAAGCCGTAGGGGCTGTTTTATTTGAAAATGGTGGACTGATTTGAATCAATATTTTGGTTGTTGATATCATGGATTATGTGATGAGAATGAAGGAATTTAATAGCTAGAGTTGGAGTTAAATTTGTTGTGGGTTGTTGTGAGGATTATTGTGGTAATAATGTAGCTTACTTGCATATAAATAGATGATGTGGTGTCGTGTGGTTGCTGTTGTATTTCCCTGAAATTTGCTGAAAATATTGCATGAAATAAGGTATAAGAAGTGTATATGGGCTGCTTGGTGTATTGTAAGTGTTCGTTAGAATTTCGGGCATCGTTATGTTATAGTTGGGGGCTGTTTTGATATGTTGTTGTTCTTGTTGGAATAAAATAATTGAAGATATGGTTGTGTCCATATGTTATTGTTGGTATTTCTGTGTCAACAGGAGAGCAATTGGAAATTCGGATAGGCGAATATATAGGGGAAATGCTGCCGAAATTCCTGTAGACAAGTGTTAGTTAGAATTGAATTTCTAAGTACTTGTAGCTAATGTTTGGTAATTAATAACGTTATTGTAGATCTTGGGGAGCCCGAGACTTGAGTCGAGATTTGTTTAGCGAGCGATCGAGGTATGTAAGGCCTAACCTTTCTTTCTTTTGGCATGACCCTTATGAAACGAGCAAATGACATATATGTATGATTTTAAAGAAAATCCCATTCTTAAAGCCAATAGGATGACTAATATCCTTGACTTCTATAAGCTACTCCATATGGTTTGATGCGTATTTTATGATGTTCGAAGTTCTAGCTGATATGTTTCCGAATGTTGTTCTAAAGATGATTAACATGACTAAAGTCTTTGATACATACTTTGATACGTACAGATGGTTCTAAAAGCTCCATTTAGTTTGATCCATAACGATATTCGAAAGGTACCTGATATGATGACTACTTGATTTTCCAAAAATGTCTTATGAAACGCTTTTAGAAAGTTTTGTACTTCAAAAGCTTGTAACTTTCTTATACTGATTCCGATTGATCCGATACTTGTTTCTGAGCCTTCGGATGTCGGTAAATATATTTGTTCATCGAGTCTTGGAATTTATTTATTTACTTATATGAATGTGGTTTCTCACTACTCCGCTCGTGCATACTACTATGATATCGTTCGCCGGGTCCCGGGCCGGTTTTGTCATCGTGCGCACTATGTTATATTAGGCAGTATGATGTGTTACGGCTCCCGAGTCCCTTGCCATAGGGCCGGGTACCGCTTATATACGGTGTTATGATGTGTTATGGCATATGATGTGTTGTGATGTTATGATGTGCTATGATGTTACGATGTGTTCGGGGTTGTACGGAGATTTGAAACCTTCTAGAGTATGATGTGTTGTGGCGCCAGCGTCGGAGTGGCGACCACGTTCCTGAGCCCTATGCATGACTTTTATATATGCATCATTTGTGTTTTAAAATGAACTTCTTGGTATAATGATTTTCATACTCATTTTCCATACTTCGTAATTCCGTTATGATTTTGAATAGTATGTTTCCTGCTTTACATACTCAGTACATATTTCATACTGACCCCCTTTCTTCGGGGGCTGCGTTTCATGCCCGCAGGTGCAGACGTTCGTTTTGGTGACCCGCCAGTGTAGGATACCTATTCTGCTACTTGGGAGCGCTCCTTTTGATCCGGAGCCCATATTTTTGGTACATATCTTTTGTTGTACATGTTTCTGTATATATCACTATTTGGGGTACGGCATGGCCCTGTCCCGTCATATGTCTCTGTTGTGGTTTGTAGAGGCATGTAGACGTATATGTGGGTCATGGGTCATCATTGTTCGGTTATGCCTGTGATCGGTGTCTTAAGCGGTCCCGTTTGCTGTGATGGCCGAAACAGCCCATATGTGTTTGTCTGGATGTATATATTTGGGCGATGTGTTTTCCGCCAGCCTTGCCGGCTTCTGTATGATATTTTGCTATATATGACCGCTTAAGACGACATCTGATTTCAATAGCTGTATAACTTAATGTATGCTGAATACGGATAAGTCCTTGATATATCGATTTGGTAAGTAAGTGTGTATGGGTGTCCAAATCTGGCACCAGTTGCGGCCCACGGGGTTGGGTCGTGACAAAAGTGGTATCAGAGCGGTTTGTCCTCGGAATGTCTACAGGCCGTGTCTAGTAGAGTCTTGTTTATCGGTGTGTTGTGCACCACATCTATAAACAGGAAGCTACAACACATTTAGGGTGTTACCTTTCTTTTTATCTTAGATCGTGCGATAGAGCCGTATTATCAAGATGGTTCCTCTTTAACTAATTGCTGTGTTTACAGCGATGTCCCAAAGAGAGCGATAGTGTCAGTATCTAGGGAGATCGCTTCTGATTCCTTTTCCCGCAGGTGATTGTAGATTGACGAAAGATGAAAAGGTCAGCTCCAGATAGTGGGGGTGCTAAGAAGGCCCCTAGAGTATCTCCAGGACCGAGTAAGAGGAGCCTCAACTATTCTATTGAGACTGATCCTTCAGAGGACCCGGCAACAATCTCTCCAGAGTTTCTGACCCCCAGGGAAGAGGACCCCACGGAGGGTAGTTACGATACAGATCCCTCGGAGGATCCGGCGACGATTCCTCCAGAGTTTCTGACTCCTAGGGAGGAGGACCCCGCAGAGGACAGTTACGATACAGATCTATCCGAGCATTTCTCTGGGACACCGGAGGAGGAGATTTCTGGGGCCATGCCAGCTGCTCCTGTGGTGGAGCACTACGTTATACAGGCCTCTCCGGTGAGTGTTACGGACTACTCCAGTCCCTTATCCTGACCATCAGTAAACCAGGGATTGCCCGATTATCTATACTCCTCAGATTCAGATACGAGTGATGACGAGAGTCAGACGAGCAGATGGAGGATAGATGATGATGAGGAGCATACTTCACACGGCAGCCCATCAGGTCAGCCTAGAGACAAGTCGACTACAGGTATACGAGTTCTTTATGGAACTTTCTATGTAGATGTAGCTTCTGTAAAGTATTATTTAATAGTGGTGAGCTGAAACCCAAAGAGGCCGATGACTCAGTATTTATAAGTAACGGTGACTAAGGTGTTCCCGCCGCCAGTGGGAATCTGGAATCTTCGGACGAGAGGTAGTCAAACGTACAGATGAAAAGTTAATATTGAGGATTTAACAGGCTAACACTGTAATTGTATAGTCAGAAAAGTAAAAAGGGACCCTCTCTAGATCGGAGGGAGACACGTTACGAAAATGTTTTGGAAGTTGTTTAGATACCGACTTGCTCTAGAGTATGTGATAAAGGTCGTGTAGGGAAGTGGATGCAATTATACTAGCATTAATGCACCAAAATTCATCGGGGTTCCGAGGTTAAGCGTGCTAGGGTGAGAGAAATTCTAGGATGGGTGACCCCCTGGGAAGTGCACTAAAGATTCCACAAATGTAGATATAAGAGACAAATGGAAAATTAGGGTAACCTAAAGGAAATTAGAATATGCGGAGTGGTTAGAAACCTTAAAGAGGTCGCGTAGGCTAAGGCGGACTAAACCGGTACTATTCGTGAGGAAGAAAGACGGGTCGCTGCGGATGTGCATTGATTACAGACAGCTGAATAAGGTGACTATAAAGAATAAATATCCCCTCCCCCGGATTGATGATTTATTTGACCAGTTGCAGGGGCTAAATATTTTTCGAAGATAGATTTGCGCTCGGGTTATCATCAGGTGTGGGTACGAGAGGCAGACATTCCAAAGACTGCTTTCAGGACCCGATACGGGCAATATGAGTTCAGGGTGATGTCTTTTGGGCTGACCAACGCCCCAGCAGTGTTTATGGATTTGATGAATCGGGTATTCAGGCCGTTTCTAGACATGTTTGTGATCGTATTTATTGACGATATTCTGGTTTATTTACGATCAACAGAGGAGCATTCAAATCATCTGAGGACAGTACTTGGCACACTCCGGCAACAAAAATTATATGCTAAGTTCTCCAAATGTGAATTTTGGTTGACTTCAGTGGCATTCTTGGGGCATATCGTCAGAGCTGATGGTATTCGGGTTGATACACAGAAGATCGAAGCTGTAAAGAATTTGCCTAGGCCTACGACGCTGATTGAGGTACGTAGTTTTCTGGGTTTATCAGGGTATTACAGGAGGTTTGTGGAGAATTTTGCTTCGATTGCAGCACCATTAACGAAGCTAACTCAGAAGGCAGCAAAATTTCAGTGGACCGATGCTTGTGAACGCAGCTTCCAGTTGCTGAAGGAAAAGTTGATTATAGCTCCGGTTCTAACTCTTCCCGAGGGGTCAGACGGGTATGTCATTTATTGTGATGCTTCCGGTGTTGGGATAGGTTGTGTATTAATGCAGCATGGTCAAGTTATAGCCTATGCCTCCCGGCAGCTCAGATCGCACGAGAGAAATTATCCCACTCATGATCTGGAACTAGCCGCGGTAATTCATGCTTTGAAGATATGGCGGCATTACTTATATGGGGTTCATGTTGATATTTATACGGATCACAAAAGCCTTCAGTACATTTTTTAAACAAAAAGAGTTGAATTTGCGGCAAAGAAGATGGCTCGAGTTATTGAAAGATTATGACGTTGACATTTTGTATCATCCGGGAAAAGCCAATGTTGTAGCAGATGCACTTAGCCGCAAGTATATGGGCAGCTTGATCGACGTACAGCCAGAAAGGAAAGAATTAGTTTGTGAAATTCATCAACTAGCCAGTCTTGGAGTTCGTTTGGCCGATTCTGGAAATATTGGGGTTTTTGTCCGAGAAGTTGCTGAATCGTCTATTATGGAAGAAGTAAAACGATGCCAATGCGAGGATCCTATTCTGGTACAGTACAGAGATGCAGCACTTGATAAGGAGAAGACCTAGTTCGAGATTTCACCAGACGGAGCATTATTATATAGAGGCAGGTTATGTGTACCTGAAGTTGCAGGGCAGCGGCGACAGATTATGGGAGAGGCACATTATGCTCGGTATTCTGTTCATCCCGGATCCACAAAAATGTACCATGATCTCAGATGTTTATATTGGTGGGATGGTATGAAAAGAGACATCGCAGAGTTCGTTGCTCAGTGTCCAAATTGCCAGCAGGTTAAGATCAAGCATCAGAAGCCCGGTGGATTGTTACAGGAAATGGAAATTCCAGCTTGGAAATGGGAAATAATTAATATGGATTTCATTACGGGTTTACCACGCACTCCACGAAGGTATGACTCTATATGGGTTATTGTTGATGGCTGACAAAATCAGCCCATTTTCTTTCGGTCAGGACCACCTATTAGGCTGAGGATTATGCCCGATTATATATTAAAGAGATAGTAAGACTCCACGGAGTTCCTACATCTATTATATCCGACAGAGGGGCACAGTTTACAGCTAATTTCTGGAGGTCGTTTCAGGAAGGATTAGGGACTCAGGTGAGTCTTAGCACAGCGTTCCATCCTCAGACTGACGGACAGGCCGAGCGTACTATTCAGACACTAGAAGATATGCTACGGGCATGTGTTATTAGCTTTAAGGGTAGCTGGGACGACCATTTGCCACTCATTGAGTTCGCTTATAATAATAGCTACCATTCCAGCATCCAGATGGCGCCGTATGAGGCTCTGTATGGTAGGAGGTGTCGGTCACTGATTGGCTGGTTCGATGTTGGCGAGACTAAGTTAACTGGCCCAGACATGATTCAGCAAGCAGTCGATAAAGTGAAGCTCATTCGGGAACGGTTATTAGCAGCCCAGAGTCGACAGAAATCATATGCGGATAATCGATGTCGACATTTGGAATTCCAGATGGGCGATTGGGTATTTCTGACAGTGTCACCCATGAGAGGTGTAATGAGATTCGGCAAGAAAGGTAAGCACAGTTCGAGGTATATTTGTCACGACCCAACTAGGGGCCGCGATGGGTACCCGGAGCTAGATACCGAGCACCGCTCACTCTACTACTCATTTTACTCATCTAATGTCCTTTTGCCAGTTTTACGCGTGAAAGAATAGGAAACATAATTTGTATCAAAACATAAGTACTTTATATACATATGCCTCTCGGCCATCAAAATAATATATACATAATAATAGCATCTTTTGACACCACCTGACCCACACTACGTATCTACGAGCCTCTACTGTCATAATGAATACATATACGGAACAAGACTCCGTCGTGCCCAAAAAAAAAAATATATATATATATATATATATATATACCAAAGAGAAATCATAAGCACCTCCGAACAATGGAGTGCTCCCTACAGCTAACAGCTCCTAAGTATCTGGATCAAGCTCGCCTCCCTGTCTACCTGTGGGCATGAACACAGCGTCCAAAGAAGGGACGTCAGTGCGAATATTGTATTGAGTATGAGAGGCATGAACAATGAAGAAAGGCATCAATAATATAATGAGAGCATCAATATAAATCATATGGATATGTCCGATAATCATAAATGGAATAATGCATGTTGTCTTACTCATACTTATCATCGTAACATGTATGCATCATATGCAAGCTGCCCGCCCATGTCGGAACGGTGTGATAATCAATAATGTAAGCCCGCGTCCAGGCCTCCCGCGTCCGGGGTACCATCTCATGCCGCCCACTAGTGGTGTCTGCCTACGCCCGAAGGTCGTGGTGTATTCGTATCGCTGCCCGCCGAAGCGGTGTCTGCCCGGCCAACTAGGCCCGGTATGCAATGCTCATGCCATGCTTATCATAAAATAATCATAATAATGTACTCATTGTAAAATGCTTATCTTATCATAGCACATGCGTAGGGTTTGAGACCAACTTTACTCTATCGGGGTGACGTAAGGTCGTGACCCCCCGATTACCTTATGGAGCAATTACGGACATTCTGCCTCACCTTTAAAGGACTAGTACATAAGGTGATTGTAGGCAAGGACTAACATCATCATCATCCTAGCATCATCATATCGTATAACTTATCTCATATAGGCATTTAACTTTTTGGAATGTAGGAGCTCATGGAAAGATGGTAATTCGGACTATAAGATTCATGCCATTGGAAAGAAAGGACTAGCCTCACATACCTTGCCATTTAGCTAAGTTGTTGTCCACTTATTCTCCTTCGATACCACGTCGTCACCTTCATGAGAGAATTCGTACTTCATTAGTTAATTAACTACAAGAACAGATCGCTAGTTCTAGGAAAATTTGGGCAGTACTTCCTTCGTTTATACTACTTTTCCCATTTTCTATATCTACCCCCAACATTCACAATGCTATTCGCAATATCGCAATCAAAATCATCATTTATGCACCATTAGCAAAATCCACCATTTTCCTCCAATTTTCCCATATTTCTCCCTATAGCTCACCTTAGTGCTTTCGTGCATTTACTACTTGTTTCACGTTATAAACATCATTTATATCGTATTTGTACTCTCAACACTTCAACATTTATGATTCAATTCCACTATCATTCATTTATGTCACTATTCACTCAATAATGACCCATTCCTATGTTCTTCTACATTTTAAGTATCTAAGCCTTCCAATACCTTGAATCACGTGGTATAGTCATGAAATATACCTTAAATGATGATTGAACAGGCCTTGAGTTGAAATACTTCACTTAGTCAAAACCCTAGTGCCACCCTTTTAAGGATTTCTTGACTTAGATGATCCTTTGATGTGTTCTTACACTTGTTTTCATGAATTTAGTGGCGTTGAGATTGATGTTCCCTTTGATTCTCTTGAATTCTTATGAAGGAAATATTTGGAGAGTTCTAGAGCATTCTTGAGGTGTATGGATGAAAAATGAAGTGAAAGGAGGCTTAAGTCCCTTTTAATGATCACAAAATCTGATTTTTAATGAACTTTCGTCGGGGTGAACAGTGGTCGTAAACCACAGTTTACGGACCGTATTGTGGTTTACGGTCCGTCCTCCGCGATCGTTTTTAAGCATTTCAAAAACAGAAAGTTTGGCTAAGGGACATGGCAGTTTACGACCGAGGTTTACGGTCCATAAACCAGATTACGGGCCGTCCTCGAAGTCGTATTTAGCCATTTCAACACTTGGCAGAAACTTTGAGATTTTGGAAGGCTAGAGGACGATTGCACTATACGGTCCGTAAATCACTTTACGGGCCGTATAGTTCCCTTTACGACCACTGAGCTGAAAATTCTCCGCCACTTCCTTATTTCCAAAAATTCATAATTAACCATTCCCAACTTAATAAAACATCATACACTCAAGCCCTTCATTGTTCTACTCATCACACAAGTACGGAAAAATTTCCGAGGTGTAACATTTTTCCCCCCTTTTGGAACATTCGTCCTCGAATGTTTGACACTCGGGAATTCTAGAAAAAAATTTCCAGAGTCTCCTTTGTAATTTGACTCTACCAACCTGTCACAGCAACCCATAATATCATGGCCTTACAGGGCTATATCACACTATCAACACATCCATGGCCACACACGACTAAAATCATAATACTAAAGTGTACATACCTTACATCTTCGACGTTTCATCTTGAATCCCTTCCGGGGGTTGGAATAAATGCTGGTATTTGGCTTTCATCTTTTCTTCCGCTTCCCAAGTCATTTCTTCCCGGTTGTTGTTTCGCCATCGAACCTTGACCGAAGCGACTTCTTTATTTTGGAGTCGTCGCACCTGTCTATCTAAAATGGCAATAGGTACTTCTTCATATGTCAGCTTCTCTATCACCTGCACATCGTCAACCGGGACTATTCTTGTAGGATCCCCGATACACCTGCGGAGCATCGAAACATGGAACACCGGATGGACTGATTCAAGCTCCGAAGGTAGGTCCAATTCATATGCTACCTGTCCCACCTTACGGGCAATTTTATAGGGTCCGATGTATCTTGGACTTAGCTTCCCTTTCTTGGCAAATCTCATCACCCCTTTCATCGGTGATACTTTCAGGAATACCCAATCATTTACCTGAAATTCCAAATCTCGTCGGCGGTTGTCCGCATAAGACTTTTGGCGACTTTGGGCTGTTAACAGTCAGTCTCGAATCACTTTAACTTTTTCAACTGCTTGTTGGATCAAGTCGGGGCCTATCAATTGTACTTCTCCGGTTTCAAACCATCCAATTGGGGATCTACATTTTCTTCCGTACAAAGCTTCATATGGGGCCATTTGAATACCGGAATGGTAGCTGTTGTTGTAGGAAAAACTCAATTAATGGAAAATGGTCATCCCAACTACCGCCGAAGTCTAGTACACACGCTCGTAACATATCTTCTAAAGTTTGAATGGTACGCTCGGCTTGCCCGTCAGTCTGTGGGTGAAATGTCGTGCTGAATTTGAATTGAGTACCTAACCCTTCTTGAAAAGATTTCTAAAACTTAGCTGTAAACTGGGCCCCTCTATCTGTAATAATGGCTACAGGAATTCCATGAAGTCGCACAATTTCTTTCAAGTACAACCTCGCATAATCTTCTGCCGAATACGTGGTTCTGACTGGGAGGAAATGAGTTGTTTTCGTGAGCCTGTCCACGATCACCCATATAGAGTCATATTTGCCTCGGGAACGGGGTAATCCCACAATAAAATCCATATTAATCTCTTCCCATTTCCAGGTAGGAATTCCCATTGCTTGCAATAAGCCCCCTGGCTTCTGATGTTCTGCTTTCACCTGTTGGCAGTTCGGACATTGCGCCAAGAAATCTGCTATTTCTCATTTCATGCCATCCCACCAATATAGCAATTTAAGGTCATGATACATTTTGGTCGTACCTGGATGGATGGAATACCGAGAATGGTGCGCTTCCTCTAAAATTTGTTGGCGTAATTTTGCCACATCCGGTACACACAGTCTGTCTCGGTATCTAAGAACCCCATCTATGAAAACTGCAAATGGAGACTTCTCTTTCCCACGGGATACATCCCTGTGATGACACATCTGTGGATCTTCGTACTAGCGTTCTTTTATCTCCGCATTCAAGGGCGAGACTGCAGGATCATTAACACTAATTCCTGCCTTACCCGAATCAATTACACGTACCCCAAGATTTGCTAGTTGATAGAGCTCACGAACTATTTCTTTCTTTTCTGAAGGGACTTCACTTAAACTGCCCATTGATCGATGGCTAAGCGCGTCTGCTACCACATTCGCTTTGCCGGGGTGGTATAAAATATTCACGTCATAATCCTTCAACAATTCCAACCACCGCCTCTACCGTAGGTTCAACTCCTTCTGCTTAAAAATATGTTCAAGACTCTTGTGATCTGTAGAGATATCGACGTGCACTCCGTACAGATAATGCCTCTATATCTTTAAGGCATGAATCACCGCAGCCAATTCGAGATCATGAGTCGGATAATTCTGTTCATGTTTCCGCAACTGTCTCGAAGCATATGCAATAACCTTGCCATGCTGCATCAGCACACATCCTAGTCCCACACCAGAAGCGTCACAATACACGACATAACCATCCGGCCCTTCTGGAAGTGTTAACACTGGAGCTGAGGTCAATCTATCTTTTAGCTCTTGGAAACTACACTCACAAGCATCATTCCACTGAAATTTCGCTGACTTCTGGGTTAGCTTCGTTAATGGGGCTGAAATAGATGAAAATCCCTCTACGAACCTTCGGTAATAACCTGCCAAACCCAGAAAACTACGAACTTCTGTAGGCGTCGTAGGCCTTGGCCAAGTCTTCACAGCTTCTATTTTCTGAGTGTCGACTCGGATGCCATCATCTGAAATAACATGGCCTAGAAATGCCACAGAATTTAGCCAAAACTCGCACTTTGAGAACTTCGCATATAATTCTCGGGCTCGGAGAACGCCAAGAACAATTCTTAGGTGGTCTGCATGTTCTGACTCTGTGCGAGAATATACCAGAATATCGTCGATAAATACTATCACGAAGAGATCCAAAAATGGCCTGAACACATTATTCATTAAATTCATGAACACCGTCGGGGCATTTGTCAATCCAAACGACATCACTCGGAACTCGTAGTGAC
Organism: Lycium barbarum; assembly: GCF_019175385.1. Taxonomy (NCBI): domain Eukaryota; kingdom Viridiplantae; phylum Streptophyta; class Magnoliopsida; order Solanales; family Solanaceae; genus Lycium; species Lycium barbarum. The sequence continues at coordinate 42,848,703 of NC_083344.1, read as the reverse complement.
CATATCTTGTCCTGAAGGCAGTCTTAGGAATATCTGCTTCTCTAATTCTCACCTGATGATAACCCGATCTCAGATCTATCTTGGAAAACCACTTAGCGCCCTGTAACTGATCAAACAATCATCGATTCTGGGAAAAGGATATTTATTCTTTATTGTCACCTTATTCAGCTACCTGTAGTCGATACACATTTGTAGAGATCCATCTTTCTTCTTTACGAACAAGACTGGCGCTCCCCACGGCGATGAACTGGGTCTTATAAACCCCTTCTCAAGTAAATCATTTAGCTGTGCTTTTAGCTCTTTCAGTTCTGCCGGAGCCATTCGATAAGGGGGAATAGAAATAGGCTCGATGTCTGGTAATACATCGATAGCAAATTCAATTTCCCTTTCTGGAGGAAGACCTGGAAGTTCATCCGGGAATACATCTGGAAATTCATTTACTATCGGGATAGATTGGAAAACTGGTGGCCTTGCCTCCGTATCATGAACCCGAACTAGATGATAAATATAGCCCTTGGCTATCATCTTTCTCGCCTTGAGGTAGGAAATAAACCTACCCTTAGGGGATGCTGTATTACCCTTCCATTCAAGTACGGGCTCTCCCGGAAACTGGAATCGAACCATTTTCGTTCGGCAATCAACATTTACGTAACACGACGCTAACCAATCAATACCCATTATTACGTCGAAGTCTATCATTTCCAGTTCAATCAAATTGGCCCTTGTTTGTCGGTCACATATAACGACTACACAATTCTTATATACTTGCCTCGCTATTACGGGATCACCAACCGGGGTGAACACCTCGAAAGGTGTAATCGGCTCGGGTTCCACCCCGATACAATTAGCAACATACGGGGTAACATAAGAGAAAGTAGAACCTGGATCAATCAAAGCATATACCTCACGGGAAAATATAGTCAAGGTACCTGTGACAACATCGGGGGAGGATTCAAGATCCTGTCGCCCTGCCAAAGCATATACGCGGGGCTGAACAACTCCTGAAGTAGATGCTCCCCCTCTGCCTCTGACTCTACCTGCTATAGTCTGAGAAGTCTGTGTTGTCGGACGCACTGACGAATAACCTGCTGCTGAACCTGTGGGCTTAGTCCCTGCTCTATCTCTCACCGAAGGGCAATCCCTCATCATGTGACCAACTTGCCCGTAGGCATAACAAGCATCGGTACCCTGACGACACTGTCCGGAATGTAATTTACCGCACTGGCTACACCGCGGTACTGGGGGGGTCTCCTCTGGCTAAAATCTCCCTTGAACTGAAAATCGGAGGCTCTCGAACTCTGGCCTTGTCCCGACTGAAAATAACGATCGGACCTCCTGTCTGAGAACCTGGGAGGCGCACTGGTCGCTGACTGACCTGAGTGCCTAGAGTGCGTCTGCCTCGGTCCCCCTCTATACTCGTTACTCGCTCCCATCGATCTAGCCCTCTTACCTTGTTTCCTATCACCGTCATACTCACTCCTTTGTTGTTGTTGTTGTCATTCCTCAAGATTTTGAGCGTGAGCCTGTATCCGGGAAATATCCATCCCATCTTGCAAAGAGGCCATCAAACAATCTCTAAACAAGTGGGGTCCTAAACCACTCACAAATCTGTAGACTCTATCTCCCATGTCGGCCACCATAGTTGGAGCGTATCTGGCCAACGAATTGAACTGCATACTATACTCTCGAGCACTCATGCTTCCTTGCTTTAAATTCAAGAACCTGTCCACTCTAGCTCGGCGGACCTCAGGCGGCAAGTAATGACGAATAAAGGCATCCACAAATTCTTGCCAAACGGGAGGTGGTGCATTCTCTCCTCTTGATATCATCTAATTTTTGTACCATAGCACCGCCACATCGCGGAGTCTATAAGACGCCAACTCTACTGATTCGGTCTCAGAAGCATGCATAAGTTTCAGCGTCCTCAACATCTCATCAACAAAGCCTTGAGGGTCCTCATCCGGCTTCAACTCGAAAAATTCTGGAGCATTTAAAGTCAAGAAATCACGCGCTCTCGTACTGGCGGAATGGTCACTCGGGCCCGCATTCGGCCGCTGTGCCTGGGCGGCAACCAATTGTATCAGTAGGTGTATGGCCTCGATTACCTGTTGACCCGAAGCAACTGGCGGAGGAATTGGGACTGAGGCTCCTCCCTGCTCTTCTACATTAGGCGGGGCCTCATTCTGTGATTCACTTTCCTCTACATTCGCCGGAGGCTCCCTTTCTGTCCGCTTCTTCGTCGTAGCTTTGTCTTTCTAGGCAGCTGTAGCTTTTCCCTTCAGCGGCATTCTGAAATCACAACGCACTTTTAGGGAAGGATAAAATCCGATGCATGGCTCTATCGCACAATCTGGTAAACAAAAAGATGGTCATTTTCCTAAATGCCCTGTAGCCTCTTGTTTATTGATGTGGCGCGCAACACACCATAAACAAGACTCTACTATACACGGCTCGTAGACACTTCCTAGGACGAACTGCTCTGATACCACTTCTGTCACGACCCAACTAGGGGCCGCGACGGGTACCCGGAGCTAGATACCGAGCACCGCTCACTCTACTACTCATTTTACTCATCTAATGACCTTTTGCCAGTTTTACGCATGAAAGTATAGGAAACATAATTTGTATCAAAACATAAGTACTTTATATACATATGCCTCTCGGCCATCAAAATAATATATACATAATAATAGCATCTTTTGAGACCACCTGACCCACACTACGTATCTACGAGCCTCTACTGTCATAATGAATACATAGACGGAACAAGACTCCGTCGTGCCAAAAACAAAATATATATATATATATATATATATATATACCAAAGAGAAATCATAAGCACCTCCAAACAATGGAGTCCTCCCTACAGCTGACAGCTCCTAAGTATCTGGATCAAGCTCGCCTCCCTGTCTACTTGTGGGCATGAACACAGCGTCCAAAGAAGGGACGTCAGTACGAATATTGTATTGAGTATGAGAGGCATGAACAATGAAGAAAGGCATCAATAATATAATGAGAGCATCAATATAAAGCATATGGATCTGTCCGATAATCATAAATGGAATAATGCATGCTGTCTTACTCATACTTATCATCGTAACATGTATGCATCATATGCAAGCTGCCCGCCCATGTCGGAACGGTGTGATAATCAATAATATAAGCCCGCGTCCAGGCCTCCCGCGTCCGGGGTACCATCTCATGCCGCCCACTAGTGGTGTCTGCCTACGCCCGAAGGTCGTGGTGTATCCGTATCGCCGCCCGCCGAAGCGGTGTCTGCCCGGCCAACTAGGCCCGGTATGTAATGCTCATGCCATGCTTATCATAAAATAATCATAATAATGTACTCATTGTAAAATGCTTATCTTATCATAGCACATGCGTAGGGTTTGAGACCAACTTTACTCTATCGGGCTGACGTAAGGTCGTGACCCCCCGATTACCTTATGGAGCAATTACGGACATTCTGCCTCACCTTGAAAGGACTAGTACATAAGGTGAGTGTAGGCAAGGACTAACATCATCATCATCCTAGCATCATCATATCGTATAACTTATCTCATATAGGCATTTAACTTTTTGGAATGTAGGAGCTCATGGAAAGATGGTAATTCGGACTATAAGATTCATGCCATTGTAAAGAAAGTACTAGCCTCACATACCTTGCCGTTTAGCTAAGTTGTTGTCCATTTATTCTCCTTCGATACCACGTTGTCACCTTCATGAGAGAATTCGTACTTCATTAGTTAATTAACTACAAGAACAGATCGCTAGTTCTAGGAAAAATTGGGAAGTACTTCCTTCGTTTATACTACTTTTCCCATGTTCTATATCTACCCCCAACATTCACAATGCTATTCGCAATATCGCAATCAAAATCATCATTTATGCACCATTAGCAAAATCCACCATTTTCCTCCAATTTTCCCATATTTCTCCCTGTAGCTCACCTTAGTGCTTTCGTGCATTTACTACTTGTTTCATGTTATAAACATCATTTATATCGTATTTGTACTCTCAACACTTCAACATTTATGATTCAATTCCACTATCATTCATTTATGTCACTATTCACTCAATAATGACCCATTCCTATGTTCTTCTACATTTTAAGTATCTAAGCCTTCCAATACCTTGAATCACGTGGTATAGTCATGAAACATACCTTAAATGATTATTGAGCAGGCCTTGAGTTGAAATACTTCACTTAGCCAAAATCCTAGTGCCACCCTTTTAAGGATTTCTTGACTTAGATGATCCTTTGATGTGTTCTTACACTTGTTTTCGTGAATTTAGTGGTGTTGATCTTGATGTTCCCTTTGATTCTCTTGAATTCTTATGAAGGAAATATTTGGAGAGTTCTAGAGCATTCTTGAGGTGTATGGATGAAAAATGAAGTGAAAGGAGGCTTAAGTCCCTTTTTAATGATCACAAAATCTGATTTTTAATGAACTTTCGTCGGGGTGAACAGTGGTCGTAAACCACATTTTACGGACCGTATTGTGGTTTACGGTCCGTCCTCCGCGATCGTTTTTAAGCATTTCAAAAACAGAAAGTTTGGTTAAGGGACATGGCAGTTTACTACCGAGGTTTACGGTCCGTAAACCAGTTTACGGGCCGTCCTCCAAGTCGTATTTAGCCATTTCAACACTTGGCAGAAACTTTGAGATTTTGGAAGGCTGGAGGACGATTGCACTATACGGTCCGTAAATCACTTTACGGGCCGTATAGTGCCCTTTACGACCACTGAGCTGAAAATTCTCCGCCACTTCGTTATTTCCAAAAATTCATAATTAGCCATTCCCGATTTAATAAAACATCATACACTCAAGCCCTTCATTGTTCTACTTATCACACAAGTACGGAAAAATTTCCGAGGTGTAACAATATTGGACCTTGTCAGATTGTTCGAAAGATAGGCAAGGTCGCCCACGAGTTAGACTTACCCTCCGATCTGGAAGCAGTACATCCGGTATTTCATGTATCAATGCTCCGCAAATGTATCGGTGACCCTTCCAGAATATTTCCCATGGAAGATATCCATGTAACAGAGGAACTGTCCTACGAAGAACAGTCGATAGCTATCCTGGATCGTCAGTTGAGGAGGCTGCGTAATAAAGATGTGGCTTCCGTTAAGGTACTGTGGCGTAACAATAACAGGGAGGAGATTACTTGGGAAGCTGAAGAAGAGATGAAAAAGAAGTATCCTCACTTGTTTCTTATGCCTACAGGTAATCTAAATTCCTTAATTGGTTATATTGGTTGGTGAATGAATTATATGTGTTGTCCATAAAAAGAAACTCCCCCAAAATACTTGTAAGACCCTATAAGACTAGTTTAACATTCGAGGACGAATGCTCTAAAGGGGGGGGGGGGGGGGGGAGGATGTTATACCCCGTATTTTTCACATTCGGATATTTCAAGATAATTGCGACAAGTTAAGGACAAGGCTATAATTTTTATCTTGTTTAATATATAAGTTGTTTATGAAAATCTTGACGTGGAAATATTAAGAAAGGCTAAGGGCAAATTGGGAAATTGGGAAATAATTTTTCATGCAACAAAAGAAGGGGAGATTGGTCTTGGAGAAATGGGCTTGGAAAAAAAAAAGAGAAAAAAAATAAAATTTTGAAGCCTTCAATCTTGATCCAAAAAATATATTCTTCTAGTATTCCTACTAATTCAAAGGTCCTCTTTAACGTGGTATAATTGTTGGAGCAAGAAAACTACTCTTTATTGCAAGTTCAAAATTCTAGTCAAGTGGGAAATTAAGGAAAAGGGTAAGAATTGATCTTCTTTTATATATTAATGGAAAGTTGGGATTAATTTATCATGATTAGATTATTAAGTGGGGATTAAGATTTAATTTTTCATTAAACAAGTCACTAGTGCACTAAGTAGGCCCCACCAAGACATGTGGCCAAATTTAATTGGCTCAACCTTGAGTGGGACACTTGTCACTCCTAGGGGTTGTGCATATAGTGAAAACTTTGTGCCCTAGAGCTCATTTCATCTTCAACAACAAGCTAGAGAGAGAGAGAGAGAGAGCATAAGCCATGGCATTCGGCCATGGCTAGCAAAATTGGAGCTCAAATTTGTTGATCCAAAAATCAGATTTTCTAGGTATTTCAGCCCTCAGGAAGGTGATAATAACGTGGAGAAGTCATTTGGAGCAACAAGAACAAGTATTAGTTCATTTCACAAATTCTAGCCAAGTGAAGAAGCCAACTTGTTAAGGTAAGAGTTAATCATTTTTCTATGTGTTTGATGATGAAGATGGATGTGTGGGGAATATGCAAATGTAAATTTTATGTGTGAAATTATGTGTGTTGATGTTGGGGTATTGTTGTAACTTGGTAAACATGAATTGAGTCTATGAAATTATGTATGTTAATGATGGAATGTCGTTGAAGCCGTAGGGGCTGTTTTATTTGAAAATGGTGGACTGATTTGAATCAATATTTTGGTTGTTGATATCATGGATTATGTGATGAGAATGAAGGAATTTAATAGTTAGAGTTGGAGTTAAATTTGTTGTGGGTTGTTGTGAGGATTATTGTGGTAATAATGTAGCTTACTTGCATATAAATAGATGATGTGGTGTCGTGTGGTTGCTGTTGTATTTCCCTGAAATTTGCTGAAAATATTGCATGAAATAAGGTATAAGAAGTGTATATGGGCTGCTTGGTGTATTGTAAGTGTTCGTTAGAATTTCGGGCATCGTTATGTTATAGTTAGGGGGCTGTTTTGATATGTTGTTGTTCTTGTTGGAATAAAAGAATTGAAGATATGGTTGTGTCCATATGTTATTGTTGGTATTTCTGTGTCAACAGGAGAGCAATTGGAAATTCGGATAGGCGAATATATAGGGGAAATGCTGCCGAAATTCCTGTAGACAAGTGCTAGTTAGAATTGAATTTCTAAGTACTTGTAGCTAATGTTTGGTAATTATTAACGTTATTGTAGATCTTGGGGAGCCCGAGACTTGAGTCGAGATTTGTTTAGCGAGCGATCGAGGTATGTAAGGCCTAACCTTTCTTTCTTTTGGCATGACCCTTATGAAACGAGCAAATGACATATATGTATGATTTTAAAGAAAATCCCATTCTTAAAGCCAATAGGATGACTAATATCCTTGACTTCTATAAGCTACTCCATATGGTTTGATGCGTATTTTATGATGTTCGTGTCACGACCCAGCCCCGTGGGCCGCGACTGGCACCCTACCTGGGTACCCAGACCAAACCACATATTCATTTACCAAATCCGAGCATATTCCAAAAATTCATAAAAGTCATATCAAACAGAATTTATATCAAAATATGTCTTAAGCGGTCGCACAAATCAAAATGTCATATCGAATCCAAACTGAGCGGCGGAATAGACATCGCCGGTCAAAAGTGCAAATATAAGCATAAGGGCCATTTAGGGCCATCATAACAAACGGACCGCTTTAAGACCAGAAAACAAAATCAAACAAACATATATAGGACCCTCGCCCCACATATATGACTACAAGCCTCTACGAATTCAAAACAAAGACATATGGCGAGACAGGGCCCCGCCGTACCCAAATAGTCAAATGCACACAGTATATACATAGCACAAGAAGTCTGTACCAAAAGTGGACTCCGGATCAGAGGGAGTACTCCAAGATAGCAGAAAGTGAAGCCTACAGTGGAGGATCACCAATGTATGTACCTGCGGGCATGAAACACAGCCCCCGAAGAAAGGGGGTCAGTACGAAATATGTAATGAGTATGTAAAACACGGAGTACAGAAATATGGGCCAAACTAAAAGCAAATCAGATAACAAAGTGGAGTACAAATCGGTATGTCAAATCCGTATCAAATCATATACATATACATAATGCAGACGAAATCATGCAAACGCTCAAGAACGTGGTCGCCACTCCGACGCTGGCGCCACACACAGCATAACACCAGAAGGTTTCAAATCTCCGTACATCCCCGAACACAAACATATGGGAGCGTATCGCATCACCAGCCATATCACAGCATAACTCCAAGCGGAATCCCGGCCCTATGGCGAGGTCTCGGGAACCGGAACACAGCATACGGCCGAATTATCATAGGGCGCACGAATCATAACCGGCCCGGGAACCGGTGAACGAAGTCATAATAGGGCACGAGCGGAGTCGTGAGCAAACAAATGCAATTCATATTTCAAAATAGCCTTTCAAAACATAATGAGTTCATATATCCTTTCATAAACCAAAATAGTCAAATCGTTAGTTGGTACGAATGTTCATTTCACAAAACGTTTTCAAAGTGGTGCATATAGCTCAAAATCGTAATTTAACATATCATAGCAATCGAAGCATATCTCATAGAGGAACGTTTCGAGATCAAAGGGTTCATATCAAACTTCATTCAAAAGGAGAGCCCGATAGGACAAATAGGGCGTCTCGGGGTTAGCGGGCCCACCTCGGGTCAAATCGAGGTGGCGAACATAATTTACGAACATTTAGAGGCAAAATGGTCATACATAATGATTTTCAAGGTAACCCGCTCACATTTCGATAGGTTTCGGGCATTGGGTCGCATTCTAGCCAAAATAGAGCCTTTAGGCTTCAATCGAATTGAATGAATAGTAGTCGTTTTATAGATCGGGTTTCGAGGAGCAGAATTGCTCCGGAAGTTCCGATATTCACCTAACATACTAAGATATGCCAAACGAAGAAGTGGGAAGCTTTACATACCTTATAGACGTCTTATGCTCTCCCAAAAATCAAATCCCGTTTCGTCCGAAATCTGCAAATGGTCAAAGTTACCAATTTGAGATTCTTAGGCTTAAAGTTCCATTAACTTGATTTTTGTCTACCGAAATTTCGGCAGCATTTCCCCTATAAATCTAACATCCCCGAGACTTAGCTCGGCTCCAAATACACCAACAACAACAACCCAAACATCACAAACAACATAAATCACAATCAAATCATTCTAACTTCAAAGTTCTACCTTACTACACAAGTTGACAATCTTTCATTCAAACTTCACAATTCCAAATCTATATCCACATTATTGTATTCATTCACTCGTTCAAGATTATGCAATCACATCCCAAATATATTCCAAACCATGTACAAAATTTCCCAAAATTCATTACTTTCCATATTTCTTTCTAAACATCAAAACTTACAACGAACGTTCTAACTTGCGTCGTTTCATTCCGAATTCACTAACATCAACCATAAGTCATATTTAAAGTCTTTAGTATCATAAATATACAATGATATACACAAATATACCAAAGGTGTATACTTTCCGATAATGTTCCGAAATCCTTTTCCAACGCCAATTCAATTCATTAATCAATCATTTACGTTATAAAGGTCACAACGACGCAACTAACAAACTAAATAGAATGCAATTCGCCTTCCCTTCCAACTAATATGGCTCACGGCCAAACACACCCTTCTCACACACACACGCCATGTACAAACACAACACCATTCCTTAATCTTCATGCAACATCAATCACTATAACATATAAACCCATTTCATAACACAAAACATAGATTTCTCACCTTTTTCTTGAAATTCCGATTTGCCGCAAACGTGGTTCTTGTGCCAAACAAATTGTACCCCGTTGAAGAGGGTCTTGAGTACTTCACAACTATGTAGAAACTAAGATTTTTGGATTAGAATCAAAGGCTTGGGAATTTTTTTTTTCCTTTTCTCCTATTCGGCCGAGAACCCCTTCTTGGGTGTTCTTCAATTTTTCTTTGTGTTTATCTTGGTTTTCTTGAAAATTCAAAAGGAGCGTAAGGATATATATCCAATTATTGGTCATGTGCATAGCACATGATCATTAAGAAGGGGCTTGGGCCTTGGCTATGGCCGGCCACCCCATCAAACTTTGGGCCTCATTTTGTTTTATATTTTCTTGGCCCAATTCATAAAACGTCCCGTTTTGTAATTCCCGAAACTAATTTTCGAAATTCCAAATTTACCATCGGCCTTCCCCAATGTCCTACCATCAATGATTTCATAACCAACATAGCCATATTCACTAAAATCACAATATTTCCTCATAAAGCACAAATCTTAATTATTTCTCGATTTCCACTTATACGAAAACACAGGACATAACAGTTTGAAGTTCTAGTTGATATGTTTCCGAATGTTGTTCGAAAGATGATTAATATGACTAAAGTCTTTGATACATACTTTGATACGTACACATGGTTCTAAAAGCTCCATTTAGTTTGATCCATAACGATATTCGAAAGGTACCTGATACGATGACTACTTGATTTTCAAAAAATGGCTTATGAAACGCTTTTAGAAAGTTTTGTACTTCAAAAGCTTGTAACTTTCTTATACTGATTCCGATTGATCCGATACTTGTTTCTGAGCCTTCGGATGTCGGTAAATATATTTGTTCATCGAGTCTTGGAATTTATTTATTTACTTATATGCATGTGGTTTCTCACTACTCCGCTCGTGCATACTACTATGATATCGTTCGCCGGGTCCCGGGTCGGTTTTGTCATCGTGCGCACTATGTTATATTCGGCAGTATGATGTGTTACGGCTCCCGAGTCCCTTGCCATAGGGTCGGGTACCGCTTATATACGGTGTTATGATGTGTTATGGCATATGATGTGTTGTGATGTTATGTCACGACCCGACCAGGGGCCGTGACGAGTACCCGATACTTGTACCGAGCACCCCTTAGCTATCCTGTATAAACAGTGCCATATTTTGTTTTTCTAAACATTAACATTTGCAGTAAACTTTCTAATATCGCGTTACACCAGAACGCGGACCATTCGGAATAAAATACATTAAACTGTACATAGCTGACTGTGTATATCTGTCTACGAGCCTCTAGACATAGTACATTTATACAGAGAAAGGGCCGAGTACTGTCGCGCCCGAAAATACATACACAAAATAGTACCGATGAAATAAGGCTCCGGAACAACTGGAGCGCTGTCGAATGCTGCTGATAGGGCACTAGGAATCTGGTCCGTATACCTGCTGACCTGCGCGGCATGAAACGCAGCGTCCACAAGAAGGGACGTCAGTACGAATAATGTACCGAGTATATAAGGCATGGAAAACAATGCAAGCAGTAACATGAAGTACGATCAATAATAATATCACGGAGCCATAGGGCGTATAACGAGGCAAGAACGTAAACTGTACATAGGAAGGCCCCTCTTTAGGCCGGCTGTCATGTAGGCTTTTCTTTTCATCTTTGAAACGTTTCTTTTCATAGGCATAGGAATCAACATTTTTATATTACTTATTCTCGTGTACAGAAAACAGTACATTTCAGTAACGGTATCTTTTGCTCACATTTACAGACGCCGAATACAATCGGCTCTCCCAACCCCCCCCCCCCTCGGTGTCCCTTATTCATGTATACAGAAAACAGTACAATTCAGTAGACGATATCTTTCATTTACATTTACAGACGCCGAATACAATCGGCTCCCCCAACCCCCTCCCCAACGATGACCCAACATATTACATCACATATGTATCACACATTATATATATATATATACAGACGCCGCGTACGGCTCATCCCATATCCCGCGTCCGGGCATCCCGCGTCCAGGATGGAATCCAGCTGAATCAGGTGGTGATATAACAGTGGCCCTTCCCTTTTTCCCCACATACACATACATATACATTTACTCATGTTTTATGCATATACATGTCTTATATACATTTACTTTACCATATATATATATACATACCCACACACGTATACCCGTTTTATGTACCTATATCATATAAGCACACAAAAGAGCCAAGGAAAATCATGTATCCATCGGAGTGACATAAGGTCGGTGACCTCCGATTACATTACGGAATGCTAGTGATAGCTTTGTCTCACCTTGAAGGAACAAGTATTTTAAGGCGAAACTATCAACGGAAAATAGTGTTACAGTAACCGAAAATGAAATCTTAGGTATTTTAGAAAATAAAGTTATAACTAGAAAATATAAATATGATTCAACAATTAGTTTATCGCTTTCATGTTTATATGAAGTACTTGGCTTAGTCGTAGAGTCGTTCCGGTCGTACTTATCATAGCTACATTCTCTTGTCCGACATTGTCATTATCATTATCATCATAGAAACACTCCCGCTGGAGTAGTCATAGTACTTATCACTTGGTGACGAAATCGGGATCAAAGGCCCCCTTTTGATTCACTTCAAGTACGTTAACCAAGATTATAGGAAAATCCGAGAGTAACGGGCCCACCTCGGGCCGGACGAGGTAGCGTATATAATTTACCCATATTACGTGTCATAACGTTACTTGTATGAGTCTTAGGGTAATCGGGTCCCACTTAGGCAAGTTATAGGGGTCTAGAAGGTCTTTTCATCATTTTGCACACTTTCTACTTCAATTCAATTGAACGAAAAGTTGAAAACTTTAGGTGCGGATTCCAGGGATTAGGGTTGTCCCCGAGGCTCGTACCCGACTTGTTTTAGTTAAGACATGCCATAGAAAGAAAGGTGAAGCCTTACATACCTCTTTCCGCTCCTTTAGCTACTCCAAATTCGAGTCACAATCTCGTCAAAATCTGCGATTTGGTCATTTTTACCAAAACTCTCATTAGCATACTTAGAGTTAACACCTTAAGGAAACAATTGGCTATCGAAATTTCGGCAGCATTTCCTATGTAAATACACCATCCTCGACATTCAACATATTCAAATTCGCATCAATCACAATCCGGGAATTCAAACCCGGCCAAACTATCGATATGAATTCAACGACTACACTAGCAACTTCCATATTCAAACAATTCACTACTTTTTGTTTTTCAAAAACCGTCCAACTTCAATAAAATCAATAACGAGCTCATGTATACGTTCCAACGACATCACACTAATCATATAGTCTTTCATGCATACAAAGAAACATTACATTCCATTCGTTTAACTTCTAAAGCAAGTCTCCACCATTTCAACTTTGCTAAGGTTCATAGATAATCATTAACACAAAGAATCCGCAACATAACGACAATCAAAGCACTACATAAAATTGACTCGTTCTCCTCCATATTATACCACAACCACACGGCCACACCACTACACACAACACACGGCCACATGCATGCATACTACAATCTCTCCTAGAATTCATTCAACTTCCATTTTCCACATTTCATTCACAACCATAACAACCAACACTAGGCAAGATAATTAAAACACACTTTCTACACACATATATATATATATACATATACATACACGGCCATGATTCATATTCCTCTCCTTCATGATTTTCATCAATTTTAACATACTACTACAAATATAAACCATGCATAACTCATAAAACAAGATCAATACTCACCTTTCTTCTTCAACTTCTCACTTGCCTATCTTTTGGCAACTTGTAGGATTATGAGTTGTTCTTGCTCCAACAACAACTCCACCTTGTTAAGCACCTTTAGCTTGGTAGGAAATGATTTTTGGAAGAATTTTATCAATTTTCCTTGGGAAATTTTACTATGGCCGAAATGCCTTAGGGTTTTCTCCTTCTTTCATTTGTTCTTGATTTTCTTGAAATTTCTAGAGCTTGTTGTGATAAAGATGACTTAGTCATCTTTTTATTGACCAAATTTTTACTCAATATGGGCTTGACCCATATGCATGGACGTTTGGGCCTCAAATTTCCTTAAAAAAAATGTCAAGCCCACTTTATATTCTTAGCTAGTTCTTGTAATTTATGGAAACAATTTTTCCAACTTCCAAATTTGCCCTTCGTCGTTCTCCATATTTCCACTTCTAGACTCTTCATAAGCAACTCATGTGCCAAACAAAATAAAATATTGCCTTGCTTGTTGTTTTCCCGCATTTGTCTTGAATTATCCGATTGCATAAAATTCGGGATATAACATGTTATGATGTGCTATGATGTTACGATGTGTTCGGGGTTGTACGAAGATTTGAAACCTTCTAGAGTATGATGTGTTGTGGCGCCAGCGTCGGAGTGGCGACCACGTTCCTGAGCCCTATGCATGACTTTTATATATGCATCATTTATGTTTTAAAATGAACTTCTTGGTATAATGATTTTCATACTCATTTTCCATACTTCGTAATTCCGTTATGATTTTGAATAGTATGTTTCCTGCTTTACATACTCAGTACATATTTCGTACTGACCCCCTTTCTTCGGGGGATGCGTTTCATGCCCGCAGGTGCAGACATTCGTTCTGGTGACCCGCCAGTGTAGGATACCTATTCTGCTACTTGGGAGCACTCCCTTTGATCCGGAGCCCATATTTTTGGTACATATCTTTTGTTGTACATGTTTCTGTATATATGACTATTTGGGGTACGGCGGGGCCCTGTCCCGTCATATGTCTCTGTTGTGGTTTGTAGAGGCCTGTAGACGTATATGTGGGTCATGGGTCATCATTGTTCGGTTATGTCTGTGATCGGTGTCTTAAGCGGTCCCGTTTGCTGTGATGGCCGAAACACCCCATATGTGTTTGTCTGGATGTATATATTTGGGCGATGTGTTTTCCGCCAGCTTTGTCGGCTTCTGTATGATATTTTGCTATATATGACCGCTTAAGACGACATCTGATTTCAATAGCTGTATAACTTAATGTATGTTGAATACGGATAAGTCCTTGATATATCGATTTGGTAAGTAAGTGTGTATGGGTGTCCAACTCGGGCACCAGTCGCGGCCCACGGGGTTGGGTCGTGACAATACCGCTATAGAAGTATTGTACTCTGTTATCCCAACATATTAATAACGCGGTAACACATGGTCCTTTCAGAATTCTTTGTATAGATGTCGTGTAAACGCGCTCTTCATACAGAAGATACCTTACTCAACAAGGATCCCATATTCTTCGTCATAGTTTAATTAGCCACACTGTTCTCACAGCCTAATGCAAAATTTCAATCGCTTCACGACACCTATTAACATTCCCACTTAGTGTTAAAAGATCAGCAGGGTTTGATTCTTTTCCGCCCTTTGCTTATTGGGTTATTGCTATAGTAGGCCTTGTTTCTATTTGCCCCACTTTTGTCCTTCCTTCTCTGCTTCCAACACATACCGATTATTCGTCACTTATCATTCCTTTTGTGTCGTTGATCAACCTTATCTTGTTTTCGCTTTCCCTCATATCTGCAGTAATAATCCCTGTGATATAATCGTTCCAGTAAATTCCTGAATATATAACCTGAACTATAACACAGAACACAACGGCGGCTATAAAGTTACCCAATTGCCAGGCAAGGAGATTTTTTAACACATCTCTTTTGACCTATTTCCTTGAGGTCTGACCGAGGTCAATAACGCTGGATTATAGTGATATGAAAGTTTTCCTCCCACTATAATCATCAGGTGAAACCTAGCTTAATAATCTGATTCGGCGTATCATGCATCGGCTTGTACGGATACATCAAGTTCATCTCATGACTTAACGTTCCCCAAAGCGAAGAGGGTTAACCAAATTTTCTAAGTTACACCTTCTCCTAGAGCGCTTATCCCTTCAATTCTCCTTATTGTATAAAACTTCTTTCTATTCCAAGCGCATCATTTTCCCTTCCCATGTTTCTTATTCTATCCTGACTTAATCATCGTTCCTTTCAGCTTAATGCATACTTGCTACACTTATCCCACGTTCGGCTACTAACTTCGTCTCCAATCACTTGCTACCAGGCCCTTTCTTTCTTCTTGCCATAGTCCTACCTAAGGTTCCCACAATTTCCCTTAGGTTTCTGGGAAAATTTTGGCAGAGTTTCCTTTGTAAACATAACAATCCCAAACCTGCACACAGCCCAGAAAACACATCCCATGCCTTAAAAGGCCACATATAAAAACACATATAAAATACAACTCAACAGCACAAGGTTGACTACTATAAAATAATATAAGTAATAGGGCTTGTCTCATAGGTTGTACCTGCATACTCCATCTAGAATTCCATTGTACTTATTATCTCAATCAACTCTCACTTCGTGGAGGTTTTCTTACTGATTAATCATGATTCTGGCCATCACTGGGTCACCAACAGGTATAGACACCTTAAAATGTTTAATTGGTCCAGGTTTCACCCCAATACGGTCGGCAACATCAGGAGTAATATATAACGAAGCAAACCCCGAATCAATCAATGCATATGTGTCATAAGAGGACATCGATAATATACCTGTGATAGCATCAGGGGAAGACTCAAGATTATGTGGTCCCGCTAGTGCATAAAGGCGGTGCTGAGGACCACTCGAACTGGATGCTCCCCTTCTACCTCTACCATGTTCTACTAGCGTCTGCAAGCTTTGTCTCGGATGGCATACCGATAATGAAGAACCAATTGCTAATCCCATAGGCTGAACCTTATCTTTACAACGTAGCGATGGACAGTCACGCTTGAAATGGCCTGGCCGAGCGTAAGCATAACAAACATTCAAACCCAAGCGGCACGGTCCGGAATGTAGTCTACCACACTGAGTACATCGTGGTTCGGGTAATCTTGTCTAGCTTGAATCACCCCTGTTCTAGGAACTAGAAACTCTAAAACTCTAAGCTGGCCCCAAGCAAGCAGATCTAGCAACCCTGGGTCCAGGAAGCTGTGGAGGCACACTAGCTATTGAACGAGCTGAGTGCCTAGAGGATTGCTGCCTCGGGGCGCCTCTAGACTTATGATCAAACCCTGAAGACCTGACCCTCTTCCTCCAACGCATGTCACCATAGCCCACACCCTGCCACTGAACTTGAGCGGCTACTAACTGGGTCAGCAAAAGGATAGCCTGCCTCATCTCCTGGCTTGAGGCATCTGATAGAGGAACTGGGGGTGCTGGAGCTAAGGTTAAGACTCCCCTCTACTCCTCTAAAGTGGGCGAAGTATGGGAAAACTGAAATAGGGCCTTACTCTGGGGCTCACCCTCCTCTATATCCATAGGCGGCTCCTGTTCAATCCTCTCTTCGACCACCATCTTGCGCTTCTGGGCTGCTGCAGCTTTTCCTTTCATCAACTTTGCTGAAAACATAACGCACGGTTAGGGAAAAGGGAATTCTTATAATACAGCTCAATCGCACGATCTATGAAGAAGAAAGATGGTCATCATTCCTATATGCCCTGCAGCCTCTTGTTTATAAGTGTGGCGCGCTTCACACCAATCAAGAAGACTCTACTGGACACGGCTCGTAGACACACCCTAGGATGGAACTACTCTGATACCACTTTTTTCACAACCAAATTAGTGGGCCATGACGGGTACCCGGAGCTGGCTACCGAGCACCACCCACCATGATATCTGTCGTACCCAACCTAGACAACTATTATTTTCAACATAGGACTTTTCATAAACCAATTTTCGAATCTCCCAAAGCATGTACATATATATATATATATACACACACATATAAGCCCACAAGGCTGCGAAATAATATACAAAATATACACTGAGGTGATCATGAGACATCTACTACCCCACATATGTATCTATGAGCCTCTAACTGGAGTACTAAAATCATAAGGATGGGACAGTACCCCGCCATGCCCCAAATATGTGCACAAAAGAATATACCAATAAACGGCAACTCCGGAGAAGTGGAGTGCTCCGGTGTATCTGCTGATACTGCTCCTAGGGATCTGGACCGTCTCCCTGTCTACCTGCGGGCATGAACGCAGCGTCCACAAAAGAAAGGACGTCAGTACAAATAATGTATTGAGTATGTAAGGTATGAATAATGACATAATAAAGAGATAAGGAACATGAGATAAAGAGATAACCTGCACATATGATTGCCTCTTAAGGCGGATACCATGCACGCTAACGTTTATTGTTAAAACCATATCATAACATACGTGTATATACATATATATATATATATATATATATATATATATATATATATATATATATATATATATATATGTATATATGTGTGTGTGTGTGTGTGTGTGTTGGTGAGTGTGTGTATAAGTTAGCTGTCTGAGTCATATATCATTACTAGCCTGCGTCCGGGATAGTCATCTCATCATCATTATTATAGAACATATCTTGTCTCTAGCTCATGAGGGACTCTTAATAATCTTAGACTTTCAACTTTGGAATGTAAGAAGGTCATGGAAATATAGAGGGGAAATCATAATATAGGAGTCATGCCTTTGAAAGAGAGAGGGCTAGCCTTAATATACCTTTACGTCTTCTTGACAACTGAACGTTCTCCTTCCAAGCTCATGACTCTACGTTCAAGAGAATTCGTACTAAATTAGCTCATTGAGAACATGCTTAAATATAGACTAAAGAGACTAAAACGCTAACGAAAATTGGGCAACATTTCCTTTGTTCTAACAACTTCCTCAATATAATAAACAACTCCCAAACTTCAACAACACCCACAATATCATAATCAACAAACTTCATCAAGCTAGACGTTATTCAATTCTCAAAATCCCCTTTCAAAGTCATCCATAACCATAATTATGACACAACATCATATTCATTCACATATATTGCATCTACAACATCTTTAATATCATTCATAGCAAGATTATACTCATTACATATCAAGAAATATGATTCAAGTCAAGTTACTATTCAAACATACCACTATTTCCATATTTGAACTTCATACTCTACTTTCTTCCATAATCCAAGTCTTTCAACCACTCAATATTCTTAATAACATGGAATAAACATAAAACTCACCTTTGATTATGTAGAAATGGGCTTTGGATGAGAATACTTCACTTGGAGAAAACCCCAACTTCATTTCCAATGAAATTTCTACCTCCGATCAAACCTAGTTAGTATTCTTACACTTGATTCTACTAGTTTTTGATATTTGATCTTTGATCTCCCTTGAGTTTATGTTAGTAGGGCATGTAGAATATTCTAGAGTTCTTGAGAGGAGTGGGGAAGATGGAAAATGAATAATTAGAACTTGGGACTTATATTTATAATTGCAAAAACCCGTAATGATTTTATACGGACACTTATACGGTCCGTATAAGTGACCATATAAGTCCATCAGAGACTGGTCCATTTTGTGACTGTTATACGGACCACTATACGGACCGTATAAAGTTAAACAAACCGTATAGTTGGTCGTAGAACTCACCCTTTTTCGAAAATGTTCTCGTCGATTCGTTTGATCTTCGATCCTTATGGAACCTTCTTAACACTTGTCTAACACTTCATTTAAAATTCAAGGAACCTTATAACTCATCCTCAAGACCTTACTAAATAATCGTTAGCTCGATAATTACAGAACCTTTCCCAAACACAACTTATACTTCACTTTCCCTTAACGAACTTAGTCTCACCAATTCATATAACTCCACATTCCTATCGCATACACTATAAAGCTACCAAATATCATTCTTGTCGTAATAGGAGCTCCCTTATGCGTATTCTAGTCTACTCACAATACGAAAACCCAAATTTTCAAGGTGTAACATCCTGGTCATGTTATACGGGACTGTCCGACTCGCGGGGGAGGTGGTCAGGCACAACCGACAGGTTCGATCGCAGGCTCTTCATCTTCTGTTCGCCCTCCTGGGCAAGTTTCTTTAGTTCCAGCCTACCGGTAGAGGTAGGGAAAGAGGTCAGGTGTCAAGTTCCAGCAGCAGCTAGAACCGTATTTATGCACTTACAGGACGACAGGATCTTGAGTCGTCCCCAGATGTTGTGACAGGTATTTTATCCATCTGTTCCTATGATGTTCACGCGTTGATTGACCCAGGTTCCACACTATCTTATATTACTCCTTATATTGCTAATAAGTTTGGTATTAAGCCTGAATCTTTGCCCAAGTCTTTCTTAGTTTCTACTCCGGTTGGGGAACCTGTTATTGCGAGACAAGTTTATCATAAGTGTATGGTTACGATATGTGGTCGTGAGACTTTTGTCGATTTAGTGAGATTAGAAATGGTGGATTTCGATGCTATTATGGGTATGGACCGGCTAGCCTCTTGCTATGCCAATGTTGGTCCAAAAATGTGAAATTCAGTTTTCGGGTAAGCTGGTTCTCAAATGGAAGGGCAATATTCCGACTCCAAAGGGTAGGTTTATTTCCTACCTTAAGGCACGGAAAATGATTTCCAAAGGCTATATTTATCATTTGGTTTGAGTTATGAGCACTGAAGCCGAACAACTAACTTTGCAATCTGCTCCTATAGTTAATAAATTTCAGGATGTATTCCCCGATGAATTACCAGGTCTCCCTCCCGAAAGGGAAATTGAATTTGTTATTAGCGTGTATCCGGACACTCAACCCATCGCTATTCCACCCTACCGCATGTCCCCTGCTGAATTGCAGGAATTAAAGGTGCAATTGCAGGACTTGCTCGATAAGGGCTTCATTAGGCCCAGCACGTCTCCGTGGGGAGCGCCGGTATTATTTGTGCTCAAGAAGGATGGCTCACTAAGAATGTGTATTGACTATCAGCAATTGAATAAGGTGACTATCAAGAACAAATATCCGTTGCCTAGAATTGATGATTTGTTCGACCAGCTACAGGGTGCCAAATGATTCGCGAAGATTGACTTAAGGTCAAGGTACCATCAACTACGAGTAAAAAGGGAAGACATTCCAAAGATAGCTTTCTGAACAAGATATGGACATTTTGAATTCTTAGTTATGTCTTTCGGAGTGACAAATGCTCCTGCGGCATTTATGGCATTAATGAACACAGTATTCCGACCCTTCTTAGATGTTTTTGTTATAGTATTCATTGACGATATCTTGGTATATTCTTGTTCGGAGACGGAACATGATGATCACCTCCGACAGGTGTTGCAAACATTGTGGGATCAAAGGCTGTATCCCAAATTTTCCACATGTGAATTTTGGCTAACTTAAGTAGCTTTTCTAGGCTATATTATGTCCGATGAAGGTATAAAAGTTGATGATCGAAGTGTCACAATCCGACTAGGGGCCGCGACGTGTACCCGGGGCTAACCACCGAGCACCGCTCGTTCTGCTACTCATCATACTCATTTCATAAGAAAATCATATTTCATTTTGGAACATAAATACTTTTATATACATAAGTCTCTCGGCTATCAAAATAATACACATATATATATACATGGTAGAAATCTCGTGAGACCATGTAACCCACACTGCGTATCTACGAGCCTCTACTGGAGTGCTAGACATAAGGACGGGACAAGACCCCGTCATGCCCAAAATACATATACATGAATATACACAAAATAATAATCATAAGCACCTCCGGAACAATGGAGTGCTCTCTAATCAGCTACTGGCTTCTACGAGTCTGGATCAAGCTCACCTCTCTGTCTACCTGTGGGCATGAACACAGCGTCCAAAGAAAATGGACGTCAGTACGAACATTGTACTGAGTATGAGAGGCATAAACAATAATGAAACATCAATGAAATGAGGAGGCATCAAATGAGGAGCAATCGGTAACTGACTGTGAATCATAAAAGAAATAAATCATGTTGTCTTACTCATACTCATCATCATATCATATATGCATAAATGTATAAGTATAAGCTGCCCGTCCATGTTGGTACGGTGTAATAATAAGTAACCTGCGTCTAGGCCTCCAGCGTCCGGGGTATAAGCTGCCCACTATAGTGGTGTGTATATCTGCCCGACCATATAGGTACGGTGTAATATCATCATCATATACTCATCATAATATGCTCATCATAGTATGCTCATCATAATACATGCATGAAGACTCAAGGACAACTATACTTTTTGGGGTGACGTAAGGTCGTGATCCCCCGACTTCATTATGGAGCATTCACAAGCATTCTGCCTCACCTAGAAGGAAGTAGTATATATGGTGAGTGTTTACAATGCATAACATCATCGACTTTATGGTACTCTGCCTCACCTTGAAGGGACAATACATAAGGTGAGTGTATACAATACATGACATACTTGACTTAATGGTATTCTGCCTCACCTTGAAGGGAATAATGTATGAGGTGAGTGTATACAACATACGACATCATTAGCGCTATAGGAACGTCATATCATGAACTGTAGAATCTTTAGACTCAAGCTTATCATCATCATCATTGGACTCATAACATATCTCTTATCTCATATAGCTATTCATGATCATAGACTCTTGACTTTCCGGGATATATAGAGAATTCATGGAGAGAAAGGAGAATCATACCATCGGATTCATGCCATAGAAAGAAAGGACTAGCCTCACATACCTTTTACGTTTAACTAATCTATTGCTCGCCCGTTCTCCTTCGATGCCCACGTTTCTACCTTCAAGAGAATTCACATTAGCGTTAGTTAATCGACTATAAGAACCTGTTACTATTTCTAGGGGAAATTGGGCAGCATTTCCTTTGTTTCTACTACTTTTCCCATATTCTATATCAACTCCCACACATTCATATCAACATTCACAATATTGCAAACAACAATCATCGTTTATCTACATTTACCACAATTCACCATTTCTCTTCCATTTCTCCACAATAATGGTTATAGCTCATTATCGCATTTTCTCATATATAATACTCATTCCATGTTATATAGGTCATTTATAACATATTCATAATCACAACATACCAACATTCATGATTCATCCCAACCACTATTTAACAATAACACTATTTACTCATTTATGACTCATTTTCTATGTCTTTCTACAATTCAAGTGTCTTAGCTTTCTAATACCTTAAAATACCTTGGTATGGTCATGAAACTTACCTTAGATGATGGATGAACAAGCCTTGAATGGAAATACTCTTCTAACACCAAAACCCTATTTCACTTCTCTTGGGATTTCTTGGCTTGGATGACTTTCACTAGGTTTCATACACTTGTTTTCATGGATTGATGTAGTTAATCATGGATTTCCTTTGATTTTCTTGTGGATGAATGTTAGAGAGTGTTCTAGAGGTTTCTTGACTTGTGGAGTGAAAATGAAATGAAATGAGAAAGGATCCCTTATATTAAATCATGAAAGCTGTCCCGACCAACTTATACGGACCAACATACGGTCTGTACATTTTATACGGACCGTATGTGTGTCCGTATGTTTGGTCCAGAGAATGGTGTCCCTCTTGCCTAATTATACGGCCTAACATACGGCCAGTAAAATTTATACGGTCCGTATGTTGGGCCATATAGTGCCCAGTGGTTCCATTTTCGTTCTCGTCGACTCGTTTGATCTCCGATCCTTACGGAACCTTCTTGACACTTTTTTAACTCCTCAATACCAATCTAAGGGACGTTATCACCCTTCTCTAAGACATTGTTATTCCATCATTAATTCGTTGTCCATAATTCTTACCCGACACCTAACATATCATTTACTTTCTTTGCCAAACTTCTTCCTTTTAGTCAAATGTCTTTGGATCTCGATTAAGACCATCAAATACTATTTCTTACTTATCCAAATCATCGTATACCTCGTGTTCCTCACTATCCCATTTACTTTACATTAACGGGGAATTTTTTTCCAAGGTGTAACAGGAAGGTCGAGGCCGTTAAGAACTGGCCCCGACCAACAACCGCTTCAGAAGTCCGAAGTTTCTTGGGTCTTGCTAGGTATTATCGAAGATTTTTAGAGGGATTTTATTCAATGGCAGCTCCCCTTATAAAATTAACTCAGAAAGGGGCCAAGTTTCAATAGTCAGAAGCGTGCGAGCGGAGTTTTCAAAAATTGAAAGATGAGTTAACATCCGCTCCGGTTCTTACCTTTCCATAAGGCACCAAGGGTTACACTGTATACTGTGATGTGTCACACACAGGCTTGGGGTGTGTACTGATGCAAAATGGTAAGGTGATCGCTTATGCCTCTCGACAGTTATGGAAACATGAGCAAAATTATCCAACCCACGATCTGGAATTGGCCGCGATGATTCACGCTTTGAAGATATGGTGGCACTACTTATATGGAGTCCATGTTAATATTTATACAAACCATGAAAGCACAGACCATTAAATCCTTCAATATATATTCAAGCAAAAGGGACTGAATTTGAGGCAACGAAGGTGGCTCGAATTGCTAAAGGATTACAATGCTGAGATTTTATATCACCCTGGCAAAGCTAATGTTGTTGTTGATGCTCTAAGGCGCAAGTCAATGGGTATCCTATTGTATGTGCCGGCAGAAAAGTTGGAAATGACTAGGGAATTTTATTACTTAGAAAATCTGGGAGTTCGCCTGCTGGATTTAGAAGACACTGGGATTATCTTACAGAATATATCCTAATCGACTCTTGCCTCAGATGTAAAGACTCAACAGAATGAGGATCCAATTTTAGCTAATATTAAAGAAGGAGTGCAACAAAATCGGATCTCAGCCTTTGAACTGGATTCAAATGGGATTCTTAAATATCGAGTCCATTTGTGTGTTCCAAATGTAACCGGGCTTCGAGACAGGATCATGTCAGAATTTCATTACTCCTGCTATTCAGTTCATCCCGGATCCACCAAGATGTATCATGACCTCAAGGGCTTTTATTGGTGGAATGGTATGAAGAAAGATATTGCTAACTTTGTCACTCAATGTCTCACTTGCCAGCAGGTAAATATCGAACATCAGAAACCCAGTGGCTTATTACAAGAAATGGAGATCCCAGCGTGGAAATGGGAAGTGATTAATATGGATTTCATCACGGGATTATCCCGTTCTCGTCGCAAATTCGATTCTATTTGGGTGATTGTTGATATGTTAACCAAATAAGCATGGTTCTTACCTGTAAAGACCACCTATGCTGCTGAAGATTATGCTAAATTATATCTTAAGGAGATTGTGTATCTTCACGGCATTCCTGTGTCCATTATTTCCGACAGAGGCGCTCAGTTTACGGCAAAGTTCTGGAAATCTTTTCAGGAAAGCCTTGGGACTAAAGTAAATCTTAGTATGGCTTTCCATCTACAGTCAGACGGGCAAGCTGAGCAGACTATTCAGACTTTGAAAGACATGTTGTGAGCCTGTGTATTAGATTTCCAAGGAAGTTGGGATGATCATTTGCCTCTAATAGAGTTTGCCTATAACAATAGCTACCATGCCAATATCAAAATGGCTCCGTATGAGGCTTTATATGGCAAAAAGTGTAGGTCTCCTGCCAGTTGGTTTGAAGTTGGAAAAGCAAACTTATTCGGGCCAGACCTTGTTCATCAGGCTATTGAAAAGGTAAAGCATATTCAGGGACGGTTGCACACAGCTCAAAGCCACCAAAAATTATATGCGGATGTACGACGATGAGAATCGGAGTTTCAGGTAGGTGATTGGGTATTCCTAAAAATATCCCCTATGAAGGGCGTGATACGATTTGGTAAGAAGGGGAAGCTCAATCCCCGATATATCGGACCTTAAAGGATCGTCCGAAAGGTAGGCCAGGTAGTTTATGAATTGGAGTTACCATCAGAACTGCAAGCAGGTCATCCATTTTTTCATGTATCCATGCTGAGAATATATAGTGGAGATCCCTCTAGAATCGTACCTGTTGACGATATACAAGTTATAGAAAATCTGACATACGAGGAAAAACCAACTGCTATTCTCGATCGACAAGTCCGCAGACTCATAAACAAAGATTTGGCTTCAGTAAAGGTTCTATAGAGGAGTAACGATAGGGAAGAGATGACGTGGGAAGCTGAAGCAGAAATGAAGTCCAAGTATCCCTATTTATTCCCTGCCACAGATGATACTATTCCGGAGGAATCCTTGCAAGATTCTGCTTTACCCGCAATTCACTTACATGGTAAAAGTCATATTTAACCCCTTGAGAGTCAATGTGATTATTCTAATTACTGCATGTTTATGTGTCGTACGGTAGACATATAAATTGGAGTTTGTGGTAGAAAGGAAATTAGCAGTGCTGCAATTGCAAAAAATACTTTACTAAAGTTCCGTAAAAATTTGAAATGTATGATTATACCTTAAGTATTCCAACATTCGAGGACGAATGTTTTTAAAGGGTGGGAAGAATGTTACACCCCGTAGTTTTGTACGTTGAAATTCATAGGTCTTAGCTGTTTTAAGTATGGACATTGGAGTTACCTCCAAGTATACACGAGATTAAATGTGCTTATCCTATGTTTATGAAGGTTTAAGTTTATATTATAAGTTACGGAAGGATTGGAGGGCAAGTGAATCAAGGAAATTAAGTTTGTTGGATTTTAGAGAAAGCATGAGGGGAAATTTTGGCCCTACTTAAGGAAAGGATATCTTTTATTATATGAGGAGTTTTGGAGTGAAATAAAAGCCTAAATTAAAGTTGGGGAAGTCTAGTTTCCAACGCAACAAACAACGTGTCGATCCGACATCAGAATAGAGAATTATGAGAATTTTAAGACGAACTGCCAGTGCAAGGCTTAAACCTGCGCGAACGTGCCAAAGATTGCGCGAACGCATAGAGTAGCACTGGACAACTCTACGCGAACGCGCCCCAGGGCAACGCGAACGAGCATAAGGATTTTAGAGTCGGTGCCAACCGACTCTAATCCCACTATATAAGGGGTAAAACCCCCATTTCTCTTCATAATAAATCTCCCAAATATTCTAGAAAGCTCAGCAAACATATGAGAGCTTATATACACCATAAAAGTGAGGATTTTGAGTAATTTCAAGTGATGGAGTATTAATCGAGGTCCGGATAACGTGTAGCCACAATTATAGTTTTGTTTTGTGTTGGAGTTGGCTTGGATTCAAAGTAAATATTGAAGATCTTCCTATTCTAGTAAAGGTAAGGTGTGAATCTCTCTTTATTAATATTTATTTAGGAATATTTACGAGAATAAGAGATATAGATTGTGGTGTTGGTATTGTTGGCATGTGGATTGAAGTTGAAGAAAGTTTTGGATGAAATTAAACATATTTATCTTGTAGACTCTTGATGATATTGTTGTTGATGTAATTGGTATTGTTTGAGAGTTGTTTTGGTATTTGGAGGAAGTAGATAATATAGGGGAGATGCTGCCCAAATTTTCGTAACCCAAATTAGTCTTCGATAACTAGTACAAATAAGTTGATGGAAAAGTATTATTAAAGATGTATTTCTCGTTATATATAGGTTCGGGTGAAGGGCAGTGTTACATCCCGCATTTTCGCGTATTTGGATAATTTAAGATAATGGCGGAAGGTTAAGAGCAACACTATAATTTTGATCTTGATTGGCATACAAGTTGTTTATGAAAATTTTGAACTGGGAATATTAAGAAAGGCTAGAGGCAAAAAGGTAAATTGGCAACATGACTCGTGGAAATATGGAGGAAGGCGAAGGGAAAATTTGGAATGTGGAAAAATAATAATAATTTTTCATGAAGTGCACAAAAACAAATATGGGCTTGGAAGAAAAAGGGGTCATTTGGGCCACCTATAGTAAATGGGCCAAAGCCCATATGAGCACAAAATTTATAAGACCATAAGATGACTTAATTAGTCATCTTATTCATTAAATCCTCTAGAAATTTCAAGAAGATAAAAAGCAAGACAAGAAGGAGAAAAACTCCAAGCCATTCGGCCATGGAGAAAGACCAACAAAATCTTGGATAAATTTTCTTAAAAAAATTATTTTCTTCTACCTAAGAAATCCATTGAAGGGTGATTAGCAAGGTGAAGTGGTTTTGGAGCAAGAAAAACTTATATTCTTTCAAGCTACCAACATATAGCCAAGTGAAGAATTGAAGAAAAAGGTAAGGTTTAAATCTTTCTTATATGTTATGGAAGATTTTGCATGTTGTAGTGTACAAAAATAAGTGAAATTGGGAAGAATATGGAAGTGGGTGTGTGTGGCCGTGTGATATATATGTGTGTGTAGAAATTATGTTGTAATTATTTTGTTTAGTATTTGGTTGTTGTTGTTGTGAAAGTTATGTGGATAATGGAAGTTGAATGATTTTGGAAAGGTTGTAGTTGTGTATGTAGGGTGGTGGCCGTGTAGTGTATTATATGTATAGCCGTATATATGTGTTAAGTAGTGAAAGAAGATGAGCCAATTTTATTTAGTGTTTTGGTTGTCGTTGTGTTGCGGATACTATGTTGTTGATGAATGCATAATAATCTTGTGAAGTTGAAGAAGTTGGAGACTTGCGGTTGGAGTATTTAAAATTGAATACTATGTTCTTGCATGTATGGAAGATAATGTTGTTAGTGTGGTGTTGTTGGTATATGAATTATAATGTTGTTAATGTTCTTATTGGAGTTGGAAGGTTTTGAAGGAAGTAGTATATTGATTGAGTTGTTACAATGTAACTTGGAATGAATATGGAAATTTTTAGTATGGTCGTTGATATTGTGTTGTTAGTTTGGCCGGGTCGAATTCCCGGATTGTTGTTGATTGAAATTGGCCAAGTTGAACTTGGTGGGATGGAGTAGTTTACAGGGGAAGTGCTGCCGAAATTTCGGTAGCCAAGTATCATTTTAAGAATTCAATTCTAAAGGCACTAATCATGTTTGGTAAACTTGACTAATTTGTAGATTTTGGCGGATTTGGGAGTTGAATTCGGGATAGCCAAAGGAGTGGAAAGAGGTATGTAAGGTCTCACTTTCCTTCTTCGGCATGTCTTAGACGTAATAGGGTTGAATACAAACTTCGGGGATGATCCTCCTAGAAATTCGAGATTGAAATTAACCCTTTTTCATTCAATAGAATTGACTTAAATTTTTCATATCTTGTTGAAACAATGGCTCCTACTTCTATAACTTGCCAAATGAAACCGGATTATAACAAAACCTTCATAAGTGACTCCATGAACCTTATTATATGCAATTTGGGTACGCCACCCCGGTCGACCCGAGGTGGGCCCACTATTCCCAAATTCCCTCATATTGTTCCATTTAGCTTATTTTCGTACTATAATTAAGGGAAACTTTTAGTTACTATTCTGACTACTAAACAATAGTTGTTTAACTAATCTATTGATCCTAAGGTATGATCTTCTCCCCAATAGCTCGTAAATGTTTTCCAAACGCCCGCATTTTCCCAAAACAAAGGTTATGGCAAAGTAAGTTTTTTTTGTCAATGACGATGAGTATGTTCTACAATGACATGGATGATGTCAGGAAAGAAAATGTTTACATGATGAATATGACAATGATGATTCCATGATTAAAGATTCCATAGTACATGAAACGATACCTTATGATCCTGTTCTATGTTCTCTCGTGATGTTATTCTTTATTGATAGTCTCGCCTTATAATTATTGTTCCTTCAAGGTGAGACCTGACGACCATGACGATTTCATAATGTAATCGGAGGCTACCGACCTTACGTCACTCCGATAACGTTATAGCTTCTCTTTGGGCTCCCTTGCATGCTATGATATATATGTATATATGTATATGTATACGGGGAAGAAGGGAGCAGGGCAGAGCGCTATAGACACTGGGATATACACACGGTACATGTAGCCGTATTTGACTTGATATCGTCCCGGACGCGGGATGCCCGTACGCGGGATATTTACACACATTCGTGGCTAAATGGATCGGCTGCCGACGCCTAGGCAATACATTATGTTTTATATTCATATATGAACACGAAATGTTTTTTTTTAAAGACAGCTTAGCATGCATGGAATCTGCCCTGGGTGGCACATACATGTACAGGTTGCTCTATTATCGCTCTATATGTCCTATGATTTCATTATGTTATGGGTTGCAATTTATATTCCTCTCTTTACTATTTTTCATGCCTTACATGCTCGGTACACTATTCGTACTGACGTCCCTTCTTGTGGACGCTGCGTTTCATGCCGCGCAGGTAAGCAGGTAGACGGGTCCGGTTCTTAGAAGCTCCACCAGCGGTTCATAGAGAGTGCTCCAGTTGTTCCGGAGCCACTGTTTATTGGTACTACTTTTGTGTATATATATATTCGGGCGTGACAGTGCTCGGCCCTTCTTGTGTATATGTGTATTATATCTAGAGGCTCGTAGACAGATGTGTACAGTTAAATGTTTTGTACTTTTAGCAGTCCTAGTCGATGTAAAATGTGTTAGTAAAGGTTGTTTGCCTATGTTCATAACTATGCTACTAATGTTAATGTTAATGTTAAGTAACAAAGAAAAAAAAATGGTATAGGTCATACGGCCCACTTAGTAATAAGGATATGAGACAAGATAAGGGGTGCTCGGTACAAGTACCGGGTACTCGTCACGGCCCCTAGTCGGGTCGCGACAGAGGTGGTATCAGAGCAGTTCGGTCCTAGGGGTTTGTCTACGAGCCGTGTCCAGTAGAGTCCTGTTTATGGGTGTGTAGCGCGCCACACTTATAGGCAGGAGGCTGCGGGGCATTTAGGAAATATGACCTTCTTTGCATTCTAGATCGTGCGATAGAGCTATAGTAAGGGTTTTTCCTTCTTCCTAATCCGGTGATATATTTTCAGCGATACCTGCGAAGATGAAAGCGACAGCCGCCGAGAAGGGCAAGACGATAGCGGAAAGGCGGATTGAATGGGAGTCACCGGTAAATATTGAAGAAGGCGAATCTCATAGTAAGGCTCCCTCTCGTGCTGATCGCACTCCGCAGACATTAGGGGAGCAAGAAGGGATTTCCGTTACAATTTCAGCACTCCCTGCTCCCCCACCTGATGCTTCACTTCAGGAGATGAGACGGGCCATCCTTCTGCTAACTCAGATAGAAGCTACTCAAGCCCAACAACAAGGCATAGATTCTGGTAATAAGGATCGCAGAAAAAGGGCTAGACCTTCCGGAACAAGAAGTGAGTATAGAAGGAGGCAGGCACCGCAGCAGTCGGGGTATTCAGGACCAGATCAGAGTGCTCGAGTTTCGGGGCCCCGGCATAGAGCCAACGTTAGTAGCACGGGGCTACCCCCACCGCGGTGTGCGCGATGTGGCAGGCCACACTCTGGGTAGTGTTACTTAGATACAGGTGCCTGTTTTGTCTGTGGTCGGGCTGACCATTTGATGCGTGATTGCCCACGGAGGTACGACAGAGACCAAACTCAGCCCGCCGGATCAGGTCAGGGCTATGGAGTTTTGGGTTCCCAGTGTGGCGGTGAGCTTAATCAGCGGAGACCACCCGTATCACACTGCCCTCAGTGCCGTAGATTCCATGCAGGGTCGTGTCGCGCAGGTTTGGGTATTTGTTATACTTGTGCTAACTCAGGTCATTATATGCGCGACTGCCCATTTCGCCGTGACAGAGGGAGGGTTCAGCCCACGGAGGTAACACGCGACTCACAATCATTGGCGCACCTTCCAATGCAAAGGTCCCAGATAGCAGTAGGCAGCGAAAGAGACCGAGAAGGAACACACAGTTCGAGTGGACCCCAGCATCATACCTATGCACTAGCTGGCCGACAGGATCCTGAGCCATCCCCTGATGACGTTCCAGGTATATTATCAGTATTTTTCTACAATGTACAAGTATCGATTGATTCAGGTTCTACGTGTCAGATATCGCACCCTAAATCGCTGAACATATTAGGGAGGGGAAACCCGAGCTAAATCAAACGAGCTGGGATGTCTATGCCTGTTGCGACTAAGGTGTTTTCGCCACTACTGGGAATGTGGAGACTTAGGACAAAAATTAGCCATATACATAGGTAAAAGGACGAATAATGGGGATTGCGGAGGTTAGAATTGTAATTAAAAGAAGAGACGTGTTACGTGGGCGTTTCGAAAACTACTAAGACCCCAACTTGTCCCATATTAGGTGATATAGGTAGTGCGGGGCAGTCGATATAATTATACCAGCATTCACGTACAAAAATGCACCAAGGTTTTAAGGTTAAGCGTGCTAGGTTGAGAGCAATATCAAGATGGGTGACCCCCTGGGAAATATGCTGAAAATTTCATAAATGTGGGAACAAGAGACGAATGTGAAAATAGGTAGCCCAATGTAAATTAGAGTGTGTGGAGTGGTTAGGAACCCTATAGAAGTCATGTGGGCTGAGACGGACTAGACTAGCAGAAGGGGAGAAAGCATGACAGAGCTTCAGGACTAAAGAAAGCTTAATTAGCTTTTGGAAGTGTCTGTAAGTAAAATAGTGGTGGAAATGTATATGTGTACATGACATCTTATCTGTGACTGTAGAACCCTAACAAACAGTGTCGCGATACATAGAATATGCTAGCTGGATGAAATTCAAAAGACGTGATGAAGGAGATAAGTACGGATGTCACAGGGAAGACCGATGCCGAACCCATGCTGGGTAAGGCTAGAAAACCCTAATATGGTGACATACGGGAACATATATATAGCAAGGGAATAGACGCGACAAAATCTGCGAAGAAGGAATTACAATTGTAAAAGGGTCGCAGAAGGCAACCCAAGTTCCTGGAATGGATATCTTAAGTGACATGTTAGATATCTACGAAGGAGACCTCCCCGAAGTATTATAAAACACTACGAGGCCAGTTTAACATTCGAGGACGAATGTTCTAAAGGGGGGGAGGATGTTACATCCCGCATTTTCGCGTATTTGGATAATTTAAGATAATGGCGGAAGGTTAAGAGCAACACTATAATTTTGATCTTGATTGGCATACAAGTTGTTTATGAAAAATTTGAACTGGGAATATTAAGAAAGGCTAGAGGCAAAAAGGTAAATTGGCAACATGACTCGTGGAAATATGGAGGAAGGCGAAGGGCAAATTTGGAATGTGGAAAAATAATAATAATTTTTCATGAAGTGCACAAAAAAAAATATGGGCTTGGAAGAAAAAGGGGCCATTTGGGCCACCTATAGTAAATGGGCCAAAGCCCATATGAGCACAAAATTTATAAGACCATAAGATGACTTAATTAGTCATCTTATTCATTAAATCCTCTAGAAATTTCAAGAAGATAAGAAGCAAGACAAGAAGGAGAAAAACTCCAAGCCATTCGGCCATGGAGAAAGACCAACAAAATCTTGGATAAATTTTCTTAAAAAAAATTATTTTCTTCTACCTAAGAAATCCATTGAAGGGTGATTAGCAAGGTGAAGTGGTTTTGGAGCAAGAAAAACTTATATTCTTTCAAGCTACCAACATATAGCCAAGTGAAGAATTGAAGAAAAAGGTAAGGTTTAAATCTTTCTTATATGTTATGGAAGATTTTGCATGTTGTAGTGTACAAAAATAAGTGAAATTGGGAAGAATATGGAAGTGGGTGTGTGTGGCCGTGTGATATATATGTGTGTGTAGAAATTATGTTGTAATTATTTTGTTTAGTATTTGGTTGTTGTTGTTGTGAAAGTTATGTGGATAATGGAAGTTGAATGATTTTGGAAAGGTTGTAGTTGTGTATGTAGGGTGGTGGCCGTGTAGTGTATTATATGTATAGCCGTATATATGTGTTAAGTAGTGAAAGAAGATGAGCCAATTTTATTTAGTGTTTTGGTTGTCGTTGTGTTGCGGATACTATGTTGTTGATGAATGCATAATAATCTTGTGAAGTTGAAGAAGTTGGAGACTTGCGGTTGGAGTATTTAAAATTGAATACTATGTTCTTGCATGTATGGAAGATAATGTTGTTAGTGTGGTGTTGTTGGTATATGAATTATAATGTTGTTAATGTTCTTATTGGAGTTGGAAGGTTTTGAAGGAAGTAGTATATTGATTGAGTTGTTACAATGTAACTTGGAATGAATATGGAAATTTTTAGTATGGTCGTTGATATTGTGTTGTTAGTTTGGCCGGGTCGAATTCCCGGATTGTTGTTGATTGAAATTGGCCAAGTTGAACTTGGTGGGATGGAGTAGTTTACAGGGGAAGTGCTGCCGAAATTTCGGTAGCCAAGTATCATTTTAAGAATTCAATTCTAAAGGCACTAATCATGTTTGGTAAACTTGACCAATTTGTAGATTTTGGCGGATTTGGGAGTTGAATTCGGGATAGCCAAAGGAGCGGAAAGAGGTATGTAAGGTCTCACTTTCCTTATTCGGCATGTCTTAGACGTAATAGGGTTGAATACAAACTTCGGGGATGATCCTATTCCTAGAAATCCGAGATTGAAATTAACCCTTTTTCATTCAATAGAATTGACTTAAATTTTTCATATCTTGTTGAAACAATGGCTCCTACTTCTATAACTTGCCAAATGAAACCGGATTATAACAAAACCTTCATAAGTGACTCCATGAAACTTATTATATGCAATTTGGGTACGCCATCCCGGTCGACCCGAGATGGGCCCACTATTCCCAAATTCTCTCCTATTGTTCCATTTAGCTTATTTCCGTACTATAATTAAGGGAAACTTTTAGTTACTATTCCGACTACTAAACAATAGTTGTTTAACTAATCTATTGATCCTAAGGTATGATCTTCTCCCCAATAGCTCGTAAATGTTTTCCAAACGCCCGCATTTTCCCAAAACAAAGGTTATGGCAAAGTAAGTTTTTTTTTTTGTCAATGACGATGAGTATGTTCTACAATGACATGGATGATGTCAGGAAAGAAAATGTTTACATGATGAATATGACAATGATGATTCCATGATTAAAGATTCCATAGTACATGAAACGATACCTTATGATCCTGTTCTATGTTCTCTCGTGATGTTATTCTTTATTGATAGTCTCGCATTATAATTATTGTTCCTTCAAGGTGAGACCTGACGACCATGACGATTTCATAATATAATCGGAGGCTACCGACCTTACGTCACTCCGATAACGTTATAGCTTCTCTTTGGGCTCCCTTGCATGCTATGATATATATGTATATATGTATATGTATACGGGGAAGAAGGGAGCAGGGCAGAGCGCTATAGACGCTGGGATATACACACGGTACATGTAGCCGCATTTGACTTGATATCGTCCCGGACGCGGGATGCCCAGACGCGGGATATTTACACACATTCGTGGCTAAATGGATCGGTTGCCGACGCCTCGGCAATACATTATGTTTTATATTCATATATGAACACGAAATGTTTTTTTTAAAGACAGCTTAGCATGCATGGCATCTTCCCTGGGTGGCACATACATGTACAGGTTGCTCTATTATCGCTCTATATGTCCTATGATTTCATTATGTTATGGGTTGCAATTTATATTCCTCTCTTTACTATTTTTCATGCCTTACATGCTCGGTACACTATTCGTACTGACGTCTCTTCTTGTGGACGCTGCGTTTCATGCCGCGCAGGTAAGCAGGTAGACGGGTCCGGTTCTTAGAAGCTCCACCAGCGGTTCATAGAGAGTGCTCCAGTTGTTCCGGAGCCACTGTTTATTGGTACTACTTTTGTGTATATATATATTCGGGCGTGACAGTGCTCGGCCCTTCTTGTGTATATGTGTATTATGTCTAGAGGCTCGTAGACAGATGTGTACAGTTAAATGTTTTGTAATTTTAGCAGTCCTAGTCGATGTAAAATGTGTTAGTAAAGGTTGTTTGCCTATGTTCATAACTATGCTACTAATGTTAATGTTAAGTAACAAAGAAAAAAAATGGTATAGGTCATACGACCCACTTAGTAATAAGGATATGAGTCAAGATAAGGGGTGCTCGGTACAAGTACCGGGTACTCGTCACGGCCCCTAGTCGGGTCGTGACAGGCAGGCACCGAAGTAAAGGATTCCTTAAGAGGTAGCTTGACGAATAAGATATGTAAGGTGTTCGTTCTCTCTTTCCTTGGCACAAATCCAACTAGAACATGAATATGAACGTTCCATAATATAATTCACTCCATTCTTATGTCATGTAGCTCAAATCTTAATGTCTTAGTTATTTGATTTATTCTTGGTATATTATCATGTTTATCATCATTAAGTTATTTCTTTGGATTCGACACGAGTCCTATAATATAAATCGGAGGTTACCGACCTTACGTCACTCCGATAAAGTTGTATCTTCATATGAGCTTTCATGCATACTATTTACGTTATGTATATCTAACATATGATAATTGTTACGTCCCGTATTTTATACATTGGGACAATCCGGATTAACTATGATAAGTTAGGGCCAAGACCATTCCGGGACTTGAAGCCGGGACTTTTGACCTTTGATTTCATTTTGAGACATAGGTTGTACATGAAATTGTTGGCATGAAACACTTAGGAAAAGTTGGGACCAAAAGTCATATATTTGGAAGTTAAAAATCTTGCAAAAGAGGCCCTTTGGCCGTGTGGCTTTGAAAGTGATCCCACACACTTTGTGGCCAATTTTAAATGGTCCAACACATGTGTGGGCCATGGACACTTGGAGGGTTCATTTAGGAGCCTAAAAGATGACTTCTAAGTCATCTTCTATCATTCTACACTTAGCAAAAAAAAATCAAGAAGTTGAAGAACAACAACCAACAAACTCTCGGCCAAACCAAGAAAAAACCAAGTCCAATTTTAGCCATCCCAAAAATATTTCTTTGGTGCAAATCCACTAATTGAAGGTCCCTAAGTAACGTGGAAGTGTTGTTGGAGCGATCAAACCATCCGTCTAGTAGATCGCAAACCCTAGCCTATTTGTGGAGTTGAAGAAGAAAGGTAAGATTTGATCTTGTTTTATGTGTTGTGAATGTTTTATGCATGTTGTAGTATGTTAATATGGATGAAATTTGTGAAATATAGTAGGTTGGAGGTGAGCCGTGTATGGTATGTATGGTCGTGTAGATGTGTGTGTTGTGATTGGGTTGATGAATTGATTCTATGTAGCATATTTAGTTGTGTAGTGTGGAGAAAAGAATAAGAATCATCAATATATGTATATGTGTAGTGTGGCCGAATGTAGGTCATATTGCATGACAAGAATGGGTTATGGTTGTGTTTTCGGGTTTGGGATTGTTTTTCGGGAAAATTGGAGCAATTGTTGGATTGTTGGAAATATTGTGTAAATTGTTTAAAATGTCCTTGAATATTGTTGGTATGGGTTCGAGTTGGTAATTCAATGTATGAGCGGTAATGTGGCTTGAATGTAAGCCGTCGAATTGAATATTATGAATGTTGTAGAATGATGTAAAAGAGAGTTATTAATGTTATATTGCCTTTCGGATTGGTCATTGGAGTTGTTAGGTTGGTTATTGTTTTTGTGATTGTTGATTTGGCCGAGTTAAATTCTCGGGGTTGGCCTATTTACAGGGGAAATGCTGCCCAAATATCTGTAGAATTGAGTGTTAGTTTTGAATAAATCGCCTAAGTGCCTATGTCTAATGTTTGATATTCGTTGACGTATTTGTAGACCTTGGGGAGCCCGAGGCGTAGGTTGGGATTAGTTTGAGTTGGGCTAGCTTGGAGTGCGTACGAGGTATGTAAAGCTCAAACCTTCCTTCTTTTGGCATGCCTTAGTTATAAATAGATTATGTCACGAGCCTCGAGGAAATTCTAAATTCGCAATCCGAGCACGTTATGACTCTTATATATATTTCTTGGCATTCGTATGTTTGATGTGATGAAATATGAACCCTTATGTCTTTGAAACAATTGATTTCCAAGTGTTGCACAAAAAGTTTTGTTTTAAAAGAATTCCGTAACTATGGACGTCGTATCTTTCACATAAAGGCTCGGATTGCTCCGATATTTTCGTAAGAGTTTGCATGGCGTATGATGAGTATGCTCTCCATAGGCGGGCCCGGCTCGGGTCGATACCCGTCCGTGGGTCCCGCAACTTTCCTTTATGTAATTCGGAAGAATTTTGAAAGAATTTGGTATGACTATTATTTTGATTCTCAAGTATGGTCATTTTACTTATATTTGAGTCCATGATAATGATTTTATGCATATGGTTACTCACGACTCTGCTCGTGCGTTCTGTTATATCTTTCGCCGAGTCCCGGGCCGGTTCTGTTATCGTGCGCACTTTGATATACTCCGGTGTTATGCTGTGTTTATGGTTCACCGAGCCACTCACTAGAGAGTCGGGTTCCACTTATATTGGGCGTTATGCTGTGTATGGCGTTATGTTGTGTTATGATGTGTGATGGGGACACGGAGATGTGAAACCTTCTGGTGTTATGCTGTGTAATGGCGCCATCGACGGGCGGGCGACTATATTTTCTGTGCCCTACGCATGACTTATATTTTGAGAGTAAACATTTTGATATTTTGGACTTGCACTTATTTTCTGTACTTCTATTTCGTTTATGCCTCAGATTTGTTTTCTGTACCTTCTACTTTGCATACTCAGTACATATTTCGTACTGACCCCCTTTCTTCGGGGGGCTGCGTTTCATGCCCGCAGGTACAAACGCACAGTTTGGTGATCCACCAGTTTAGGACACCCTCTTCTGCTGTTTGGAGTGCTCCCCTTATCCCGGAGCCTACATTTTGGTATATATATTCGTTCGTTGCATATGTATATATTTGTTCAGGGGTACGGCGGGGCCCTGTCCCGCCATATGATTCGGTTGGTCTGTTTAGAGGTCTGTAGACGTATATGTGGGTTTGTGCCTACTTCTGTACTGATGTGTTTGTATGATTCCACTCGCCATGGCAACCTTGTCGGCGTGCACTTGTACATGTTTTGGGCCGTTGTGCCATTTGATAGCCTTGTCGGCTTCTGATATATATATATATATATATATATATATATATATATATATATGTGGTTGTGTTGAAATGTGTCTGAGACAGTTTGATATAATTTGAGGCAGTGTGTGATATTTGTGCCTGTATACGCTATCGGTATGTGAGTCGGATAGGATGAGTGTGTTCGGGTGCCCAGTTCGGGCACTAGTCACGGCCTACGGGGTTGGGTCGTGACAATAATTATGGATCGGGTCGTACGTTCCTCGGCACTAACATATGATAATTACGGATCGGCGGTCGTACGTTCCTCGGCACTAACATATGATAATTATGGATTGGGCCGTACGTTCCTCGACACTAACATATTATATTTATGGATCGGGTCGTACGTTCCTCGGCACTAACATGTGTGTGTATATATATATATATATATATAGATCGGGTCGTACGTTCCTCGGCATTAACCTATATGGATCAGGCTGCACGTTCCGCAGCACTAACACTTATATGATATATATATATATATATATATGTGTGTGTGTGCTTACTTACAAATGATGTTTAAGATTTATGCATTTCATATTGTGTGTTCTCAGCTGACAGGTTACCTCTACTCTCTTTATAGTTCTGTCCTACTTATGTTATTGCTTCCAGCCTTACATACTCAGTACTTTAATTCGTACTGACGTCCCATTGCACGGGACGCTGCATTTTGTGTTGCAGGCTCTGACAGAGTTGTTGGAGAGCATCTGCAGTAGGACTTCCAGCTTCAGCGGTGTCAGTAAGTGCCACTACTCCGGACTTGATATCTTTTGGTACTTTTAAGTTAATGTAATATATGTACATTCCTAGAGGCTCATAGACACAGTGCGGTATGTATATACTATGTATGGTCTTGCCGGCCTTGTTCAGGTTGTGATATTTTCCTGTAAGCCTTGACGGCTTTATGATACTCGTGATGTTTTAGCGACCTTGTCGGTTCGCATATGTACATATATGTTGGATTATTGGATATTTATTTATTGGGCCTTTTCTGCGTGCAGGTGTTCCTTGAGTCACAGTATATAATGTTCAAAGTAATTGTTAAGTCAGGTGGTTCCCGGCCTATGGGTCGGAGTCCGTTATACTCCTAGTCGGGGTGTGACACCTGTGCACTATAATATCTCTTGTCTACCTTATCTTTCCACCCTTGAATAGGCTTATTATACCCCCCCCCCCCCCCTTTGTATCTTCTTTTCCTGATTTGATAACCTTGTCTCTCCTCTTTTTGACTCTTTTCCTGTTTGTGAATCTTATCTTCCTTATTTTTTTCAGGATTTCTCTCAACTGCATGTTCTACATTCTTATTAGCTTTTCTTTCCACCGTACCATTAGTTTTTTCTACAGTATTCTTCTTGTTTTGATTTCCTTGTGAAGTATTTCCCTGATTTTTATCTTCTTCCTTTTCCTCCTTATTAGGATACAATTCAGGGTGAATTTTAAAACACTCTTTTTCATTGTGACCTTGCAACTTGCAAGTCTTGCAATACTTTGGCAGATGATCATAGTTGATCTCAATCCATTTGTCAATGATTTCTCCAAATCCTGTTACACCCCGTACTTGTGGATACGCACTTATCAAATTTGAGCGTAAGTATGTTGAACTATGGCTAAGTAAAACAACTTTGGAGTATAAGGGATGAAGCATTATTAAGTACATTTTATGAGTAAAGGATGCATATGAGGAATTCTGGAAGGTCCTATAAGGAAATGAGTGGAAGAAGTTGAGTTAGTATGACTTTGGAAGAAGATGAGCGCTACTTGAACGATAAGAACGAGCCAACTTGGGGAAAGAATATCTTTTAGTATATGAGGAGTTTTGAAGTAAATCAAAATCCTAAATTGAAGTTCATGAAGTCTAGTTTCCAACGCAATAAACCTCTTGTCGATACCATGTCGGAGTAGAGAATTATGGACGTTACAAGTCAAGCTGGCAGAGCAGAAGCGCGCAGCTACAGTACTCGAAAATTCTAGGTCGGTGCCAACCGACCCTAGAACATTATAAAAGGGGTTTTACCCCTTATGTTTTTCATCCAAACACCCCTAAAACCTTCCTTAACCCCCTAGAACATTCTCCCAACTTCCTCCATAGAATTTTAGCCCATATCAAGTGAAACCCCGGGATTTAGGCCCGGGAAGCGTATAAGGTCTTGTAGTTCTTGTTCTAAACAATGAATCTCGACGAATCAAAGGAGGACGCCGAATATAAATAAGATTTCAAGACCTATCAACCTTGATTGAGGTAAGGATATTCTTTACTATGGGTATTATAAATTGTACCATGGAAATTTATTTGTTAAAGCTTCGTAAAGTCTAGTGATTGGTTGAGAAATTGGGGAAACATCGTGTGGGATGTTTTATTGAGCATATTGATGTTAATGATGATGTTGTTGATATTGGTGTTGCTATTGTTGTTGTTTTGTTGGTATTGTGATTTCGGGCTAGGGATATAAACAGGGGAGATGCTGCTCGAATTTCGGTAGATTCTGAGGGGATTTAATTTGAAGGCTTAAGACAAGCATATGACGATAAGCCTAACAATAGTATGAATTCTCTTGGATGTAGATTTACAAGCTTGGAAGGATAAACGTTAAGTAGTTAAGGAGACCAAAAAGGTATGTTAAGGCTATTTCCTTTCTTTCCAAAGGCATGATTCTTGTCTTATGAACGCATACATGACTTCCATAATATCCTTATTTCCAAAAAGCTCAAAGTTCATGATTCTCGAAGTTCTTATGATTCCAAAGATAGATGTTTTCTATGATAGTGATGATGATGATTCCATTTTTGGAGATTCCAAAGCTTATGGTTTTGATGCTATTATGAGATTATTGAGCTTATTCCATGATTTTCTTAATTTCATTCATTAATGTTGATCTCACCTTATGATAATTGTTCCTTCAAGGTGAGATATAGCGATGATGATTATTCTATAATATAAATCGGAGGCTACCGACCTTACATCACTCCGATAAAGTGGTAGCTTTTATTTGGGCTCTCATGCATGCTGCGTATATATATATATATATATATATATATATATATATATATATATAGGATATGGGAAGAAGGGTGAGGCGTTACATATGCATAACCACC
Source organism: Lycium barbarum (assembly GCF_019175385.1). NCBI lineage: Eukaryota > Viridiplantae > Streptophyta > Magnoliopsida > Solanales > Solanaceae > Lycium > Lycium barbarum. The sequence goes on along the minus strand of NC_083344.1, from coordinate 42,807,213 downwards.
TGATCAGTTGGCATATTATGATATCGTCCCGGACGCGGGATTTATGGGATAAATGGATCGGGCCATTCGTTCCGCGACAACGTATATGATGATGATATAATATAGTTATGGATTGGGATGCACGTTCCGCAACACTATTATGTTATATATGCATGAAAAATGTTTTCTTTGGAAAGCTAAGCGTGCATGGTATCCGCCTTATAAGGCAATTAGATGTTCAGGTTATCTTTATCTCATGTTATGTTCTGTATTTCTTATTATGTTGTTATTCATGCCTTACATACTCAGTACATTGTTCGTACTGACGTCCTTTCTTGTGGACGCTGCGCTCATGCCTGCAGGTAGGTAGGGAGAAGGATCAGATCCGTAGGTGCTTTATCAGCGGATTCTCAGGAGCACTCCATTTACTTCGGAGTTGCAGTCTATTGGTATTGGTCTTTATGGTCATTTGTATTCTATGTGGAGGCTCGTAGACATGTGTGTACAGTTAAACGTTTCGTAACCCTACCGGTTCATATTGTTGTATGATATCTTGATAGCCATGTCGGCTTGTAATGATGGACACACTTGTTGACAATTACATAGAGATGTGCCATTATCTTGTGATATATGTCTTTGCAGAGTATGATACCCATGAGTTATCTTTGTGGTCCACCCAGAAATGATTATGATGACGTATGTTCAGAGGTGCTCGGTAGGTTAGCTCCGGGTGCCCAGCATGGCCCTCCGGTTGGGTCGTGACAAATCCTTTTTTCTTCATGCCTATGTTTACCCTTTGTGGAAAATCACTAAGCAAGTTAACTTCCACCTTAACTCTTGCACAACTTGGCCTGGTTTGATTCTTAGTAGCTATATCAAACTTGAAAAGGCTTACCTATTGCTGATGCTAGTGTGAACACAACTTCCTTGACAAAGAAATTAGGAGGAAAGTATGGAAAGGAAATCCATGCAATTGCATCTGGATCAAACCATGGATCCCACTTGAGGGTTCTCATCGGATACCACCAAATCTAATGATTAATGTAGAAAGCAGGCTTTGACAATAAACTCACGTAGTCTTCCACAAGAGTTGGACGAAGCAAAACGTACCTATTCCTCAACAAACCAATAGAACAGTCGCCTTTCAATTCACATTGTTTTGGAATAAGTTTACGCAATTCTTTTATGTCTAGCCAACCATAAGAGAACTTTCCTACGATTGCATATTGCAAGTTTTCACGTAAAATCATCTACTCAATTTCCTGCTCATCTCATAGAAATCTAGGCTCTCCATGCAAGTGCATAATATTTTTTTGTGACAATGAAGGAAAAAAGATATTTGTTTGTGTTGGTTTTACTACATGCGCATACGATTGGGGCTACATGGGTTGTGTTATCAAGTGTGAAGGTGACAATGATGGCTGGACACCCTTCGGTGGAGGTTGTCCAGTGGCCTAAAAAGGGAAGAAAAAAATATTAGGGTTTCGGCTAGGTTAGGGTTTCTCTAGAGAGCTTTTTCCGAAAATATAGTTAACTAATCCCTTATCAGGGTTTGCGAGTGGACTTGATGATGAAGTTTCCGAGGTTAGCTTAAAAACAAGGCAAAAATTTTAAGACATAAAAATTTGCAACTATAGTCAATGTTGATCATATTCAGCTTTAAAGTGTGTTGTTAAAATAACAAAAAATAAGGAAACAATCAACTAAATATTTGACATATTAGAAACATTGTTAATGTTCGAACATTACTTGCTGCATTGAGTTTTATTTTCAATAAAATATTAACAATAGACACATACATACACCACCATCACCACCACCACCGACAACACATAATGCTACCAAAAAATAAATTTTAACCAACCGAGGAAAGATTATATCAACTCACCTGATTTCGTACAACTACAAATTATAACAGTGATCGAACTAGAAAAGAAATACTAAAGAAATGTTATTTTCTCCCCAAATTTAAACTTGTGAATGATAGTTCCTATAGGGCCAGACAAGATCCAGTCATTTTGACCTACGACAAATAAGCTACTATATGACGATCCGCATTGAGTATTCACATAGAATTATACTTTATAATTTATAATTATTTACCCAAGAATTTATTTTAATTATATTAATATTATTTTATGACACTACAAAACTAAGAATACAGGTGCAATGTACCGTGCAGAGAAACTACTTAGTAGGCAATGTCCATAGAAACCAAAAATAATTTCACTTTTTTTTTGAAATTTTTAAAGTTGTAGTTGGAGTTGGAGTAGAAGTTGTGTTTGACGGTAGTTTTTGTAAATAGTATTTGGTTGTTGAAATGTACTTTTTCTAAAACACATGAAATATGATTTTTACTCCTAATTTCTAAAAACTAGCAAAATCACCCAAAGTAATTATTAAATATAACCAGTGCGTAAAAACTGTCCCTTCAATCCCTTGCACTTGTACTCCATACAAAACCCAACAAGAACTAAACCAAGTAGCTGTAAAAATAAATACTTTGAGTGTCCTTTTTATAAAAATAAAAAATTTTAGGATAAAAATTGAAAACAGAAAAATAAAAGTAACGGTCCAAAATAGAAAATGAAAAAAGTGAAAAACAAGATTTTGGTTGTATTTTAAATTTCAAGTACAACATTTTTAAATTTTAAATATAACTTC